>NC_069499.1:381040217-381340217 GCF_027579735.1 Bombina bombina
ACAGAGGAGATTGAGGAGAAAACTGGCTGGGAGGAACCAGGCCCGACACAATGGAAGGAGAACCCACCCCGAACTCCAGAGGAGACATACCTGAAAGACACCGGAAGCCCCAGTCTCGAGGTGGTAACGCAGACATGCGGGGTTGCGCGGCACAGTGCTTCACAGCCCTTTTCTACTCCCACAAGGCTGGGACAACACACCGAAGGGTATCTAGAGCTGTCGCAGATACTGATAAACAGAGCGCTGCAAGTGTCCCACCTACATCTGGTAACTAACACTCCCTTCCATACTGTAGCCACCGCACTACACAAGGCTTTGAACAGTAAGTCCACCAATGAAGGAATCACAGCCCGAATCACTCCTCGCTACTCCAGAAGTTGGTGCGACACACATCAGAAACCCGCCAAAGCTGCCATTAGGTCCAGGGGATCACATCAGATACTCTGTTCCCATTTCCAAACCCTACCTACAAACAATGCCATAAAGTTGATCTTTTTTTACCTGGGGGCTCTAAGGAGGTCGATATGGGCCCCGGGGAGATTCCTCTTTTATTACTTGCCCCACAGTCCACCCTAGACTATTGAAACAAGAACCCCACTGCTGATTGAATTCTTTGACCCTCTACTGCATGCTTAATGTAATTTATGCATTAGCAGTTTACTACTTGAACTCTTTGTTTTTTCTTACTTCTTTATACATGCTCTCAACCCGATATTGACATTTATTATTTATATGGCATTGAGTATTAGATATGGCTCCACTTATGAAAGACTTATTGCAAGTGGAGATGTATGTAAGTTCTGTTTATAGCTTTCTAGTTACATCTTAGCTATCATACAAGTACTCTGAATGCATATGTCACAGAAGTTAAAGTGGCTATATTTCACTGAAGAAATTTCTATAACAGTTAAGCTCTATTTAGTTTAATATAAAGGTTACATTTTGTACTGTATATATGAGGCCTGTTGCCTATGGTCATATTATTTTACACCTGGATATACTTGTAATATGAGTGCTTTCTGCCTCCTTGTGTATGTCTGCTAACTGTGGCTTATCAGAGCAAGCTTAGAACGGCATGAAACCTAAAATAAATGGGAGGTATCTAGGCGATTTCATTAGCTAGTAGGTCATACTATGATCTAAGATGCCTAATAGAGCAATGCAGCCACATGCAAGTTCTAGACTGTCTAAATGTCATCAGTTCCCATTATCAAGCTATAGAAAAGGGCCTTCAGTTACTGAGATGTTATTTTTATTGAATATAAGGGTTACATGTTTTTTTCAGCAATAATTGATAACTCGATCCACATTTTCCCTCACCGCCAATGTACGCATGATTTTATCATCATACATTATTCAAATACATATTTCATGGGCTATTTAACTTCTTTATTGTTATTATATCATCTACATATTTGTCATCTTTATTTAGTGCTAATATATACTGCTTTCAGCATGCTATGTTATATTGATATATTTTGATGACATTAGTATCTTAGATGATGCCTATACCCTTAGCTATTTAAACAACATTATTTAAAGGCCTAAGCACTGCACTGTTCATAAATGTTAACTCTTCAATTACTGTTGTATTATGGTTATAGTCGGTGAATATTGCTTAGACTAGTTGATATAATGCCATCCAAGGTCTTATAGAGACAGTTTATATTACTTCTTAATTGTCATGATATTCCAATATATGACTCCCATCTTGTACATGCCGTGGCTACATGTGAAGGAGACATTGTCAGCCTTATTCTAGATAAGGGTGCTCCCTATGTAGATTTCATTACTAGAGCAAATCATCTATTCCTGTTGGGCCCCTCTCCTCCCTTTCCCGCCGGTACTTGTTGCCTGCGGGTCATACCCCTACTCCCTTTTCCCTCATCGCCTATAGCTGGCATTTCCCTAGGAGAGGAGCTCATCCACAAGCCCCCTATATCTTATATCTCATATTGCATACATACTAATATCCCTCCTTGAGCATAACTGTATCAGGAGTTAATCTTATTCATTCTATACACAAAAGCCTAGGGACCTTTATCAGGTCTCTACTTAAGGATACTCATAGAATACAGCTATAATGGTAACAGCCTGGGAAACATGTTAGCTCCAATATAACTTATTGATATGCAAAACCTCAATAAAAAATATTTAAAAAAAAAAAAAAAGTGACAGATGCATGCTCCCTTGCAAGTCCCATGCCAAGCATCCTGATTGGATGTCTAAAGTCCCTTTTGCAATGGGTTGTGGCTGCTGATGAATTTTTTGTTAAAATATATCTCGTTCATAAGATGTCCATGAGCCATCATATGTAGGAATAATGTTCAGTCCTCTGGGTCAGTGCTACAATAGAAGCAGACTAGGTGACCACCTAAGGGAGCCCCTGCAAGGGGGGTGCAAATTTGGTGTATGACATCATTTTTTCAATGTGTATATTTATTTTTGATGCCTTACTTGGTCCTTCATAGTAAGGGCCTTATGTGGTGGCATAATGGCTAGAATGGGAGGGGACCCCACTGAAACATATGGAGGCAGAGAAAGCATCTAGCAGAAATATCTCACTGAACAGACTCTAAGCCCTCTGCAAAACATATATACAGTGTTTATAAATATATATATATATTGAGGCCGAATTACCAAATGTCTGTCGGACATCGCTGTCTGTCCGACAGACATCGCTGAATGCGGAACGCTCTCCGCATTCAGCATTGCAGCAGCAGCTCTTGTGAGCCCCCTACCCCGCCGCCACCTATTTAAACTATATTAATCCCTAATGTGAGCCCCCTTTTGCAGGGCATTGTCCCAAAGTAACCAGCTCTATTACCAGCCCTTAAAAAGGCCTTTTGCGGGGCATTGTCCCAAAGTAACCAGCTCTATTACCAGCCCTTAAAAGGGCCTTTTGCGGGGCATTGTCCCAAAGTAATCAGCTTTTTTACCTGTAATCTAATCCCCCTACACCGCCGCCACCTATATTAAATGCATTAACCCCTAATCTAATCCCCCTACACCGCCGCAACCTATATTAAATATATTAACCCCTAATCTAATCCCCCTATACCGCCGCAACCTATATTAAATATATTAACCCCTAATCTGACCCCCCTACACCGCCGTCACCTATATTAACTATATTAACCCTAATTATATTAGGGTTAATATAGTTAATATAGTTATTATATTATATATATTAACTATATTAACCCTATCTAACTCTAACACCCCTAACTTAATTATTATTAAAATAAATCTAAATAATATTAATAATAATAATAATAATAATATTAATATAATATTAACTAAATTATTCCTATTGAAAACTAAATACTTACCTATAAAAAAAACCCTAAGATAGCTACAATATAATTAATAATTACATTGTAGCTATTTTAGGGTTTATATTTATTTTACAGGTAAATTTGTATTTATTTTAACTAGGTGCAATAGCTATTAAATAGTTAATAACTATTTAATAGCTACCTAGTTACAATAATTACCAAATTACCTGTAAAATAAATCCTAACCTAAGTTACAAATACACCTACACTATCAATAAATTAAATTGGAGGAAGACATCGCCCAGATGGAAGACCTCTTCTTTGCCGCTTGGATGAAGACATCGACCGGATAGAAGGCCGTTTTAAGGGCTGGTAATAGAGCTGGGTAATTTGGGACAATGCCCTGCAAAAGGCCATTTTCAGGGCTATTTGTAATTTAGTTTAGGGTAGGGAAATTTTAGTATTTCAGGGGTTAAAAATTTTAATATAGGTGGCGGCGGTGTAGGGGGATTAGATTAGGGGTTAATAATTTTAATATAGGTGGCGGCGGTGTAAAGTGGTCAGATTAGGGGTTAATATAGTTTAAGTAGGGGGCTCACATTAGGGGTTAATATAGTTTAAATAGGTGGCGGCGGGGTAGGGGGCTCACATTAGGGGGTAATAATTTTAATATAGATGCAACGGTGTAGGGGGATTACATTAGGGGTTAATCCTTTTAAAGTAGGTGGCGGCAGTGTAGGGGGATCACATTAGGGGGTTAGACATTTAATGTAGGTGGTGACTGGGTCCGGGAGCGGCGGTTTAGGGGTTAAACACTTTATTAGGGATGCGGCGGGGGACAGGTAGATAGACATTGCGCATGTGTTAGGTGTTTTATTTTGCAGCCAGTTTAGGGAGTTACATGGCTCCAATACTCAGCGTAAGGCTTACTACGCCTGCAATTTGTGGCGAAGTGAAAATTGAGTAAGATTTCTCCATTTTTGCCACGTAAATCCTTACGCTGTATATTGGATACCAAACTGCGCTGGTTTGGTATACCTGTCTATGGGCTAAAAAACTACGGCCGAAGGCAGAAACATACGAGCATAACTTCTATGTTACGCCGTATATAGGATACCAAACCAGCGGAATATTTGGCGCCGGCTTTTGCGGGCGACGCTGCATATCGGATTGGTCCCTGGGTTGTAACTGCTCTGCTGTGCGGTAGCCATTTCTCAAGCAGGGCTCTTAAAGGGAAATGTCAGTTACACATGCAAGTGCGCTCAACCCAATATGAGTTACTCATATTTCATATTACAATGTTCTTCACATTGCTTTTTATTTTAAACTAGTGGATAAGCCTGCCCAAAGGGCAGTCTATGTTTTAAAACTGCAACCCCTCAAGCTACAAAAAATAAAAAAGTAAAAATACAGAAAAAAATAAACAAAGCTATCCAAAATAATAAAATTAAACCTAAACTAATACCCCTATAAAAATAAAAAATCCCCCCAAAAATAAAAACACCTCCTAATCTAATACTAAACTACCAATAGCCCTTAAAAGGGCTTTCTGTAGGGCATTACCCTAAAGAAATAAGCTCTTTTACATTAAAAAATAAACAAAGTCCCCCCCTAACATTAAAACCCCCTACCCACCAAACCCCCCAAAATAAAAACTAAAACTAACACTAATAAACCTAAACTACCCATTGCCCCTAAAGGGACATTTGTATGGCATTGCTCTTAAAAGGGCATTCAGCTCTTTTTCAATGCCCTTAAAAAAGGCATTCAGCTCTTTTTGAAATGCCCAATGAACCCTAATCTAAAAAAATAAATAAACCTAACACTAAAGCCCCAAATAGGTACTCACGGTTTCAGAAGTCTGGCGGAGAAGGTCTTCTTCCAGGTAGGTCTATCATCTTCATCCACAGTGAAGGCCACATGGAGCGGAGGTTCGGAGCAGTCTTCCTAGATGTGGCGATCCTTGGCGGTGGTCATCTGTGGCGGTTGCCCTCGGTGGCGGCGGTGGTCCTCCGCGGCATGGAGGCTCCTCTTCATGTCCGTCGTATACTGAATATTGAATGCAAGGTACAGCAATCAATTTGGTGTACCTTGCATTCCTATTGGCTGATATTTTCAAAACAGCCAATAGAATTAGAGCTACTGAAATCCTATTGGCTGTTCAAATCAGCCAAAAAGATTTCAGTAGCTCATCCTATTGATTTTGAAATAGGATGAGAGCTACTGAAATCTTATTGGCTGATTTGAACAGCCAATAGGATTTCACTAGCCCTAATCCTATTGGCTATTTTGAAAAATTCAGCCAATAGGAATGCAAGGTACCCCAAATTAATTGTGGTACCTTGCATTCAATATTCAGTATAAGAAGGACATCAGATGAAGAGGAGCCTCCATGCCGCAGAGGATCGCCGCCGCAGAGGACCACCGCCACAGATGACCACCAGCGAGGATCTCCACATCTGGAAAGACAGCTCTGGACCTCCGCTCCGTGCCGCCTTTGCTGTGGATGAAGATGATGGACCGGTCTCGAAGAAGACCTTCTCTGTCGGACTTCTGAAACCGTGAGTACCTATTTGGGGCTAGCCCGAAAAAGAGAAAATTTCCAGTGAGCTGCAGTTTTATGGACGGAAATGCCTTGTTGATATCAGAGGTCAGACTATGGGTAGACTGGTTCGAGATGATAGAAATGCAACAGTAACTCAAATAACCACTCATTACAACCAAGGTATGCAGAATACCATCTCTAAAGCACAACACGTCGAACCTTGAAGCAGATGGGCTACAACAACAAAAGACCACACCGGGGGCCATTCCTGTCAGCTAAGAACAAGAAATTGAGAGCACAATTCGCACAGGCTCACCAAATTGGACAATAGAAGATTGGAAAAAACGTTTCCTGGTCTGATGAGTCTCGATTTCAGCTGTGACATTCAGGTGGTAGGGTCAGAATTTGGTGTAAACAACATAAAAGCATGGATCCATCCCGCCTTATATCAAGGGTTCAGACTGGTGGTGGTGTAATGGTGTGGGGGATATTTTCTTGGCACACTTTGGGCCCCTTAGTACCAATTGAGCATCATTTAAACACCACAGCCTACCTGAGTATTGTTGCTGACCATGTCCATCCCTTTATGACTACAGTGTACGCCTCTTCTAATGTCTACTTTCAGCAGGATAATGCACCATGTCACAAAGCTCAAATCATCTCAAACTGGTTTCTGGAACATGACAACGAGTTCACTGTACTCCAATGGCCCCCACAGTCACCTGATCTCAATCCAATAGAGCACCTTTGGTATGTGGTAGAACGACAAATCTGCAGCAGCAGTGTGATGCTATCATATCAATATGGACCAAATTTTCTGAGGAATTTTTCTAACACCTTGTGGAATCTATGCTATGTTGTTGGGAGCACCAACAGGACCAAAAAAGCAAAACCGTGAATATATAAAATACTTTACTCTTATTGACCTTAACTTACAGCTAGGCACTGCTACTGACAAGAACAGTAAGAGAGTAATGCAGTGATGTTACGATATACCCCTTCTCTCACTGTATACCCTATCCACTACTACTACCTTAAAGTCCTATTAGAAAGTAACAAAGAAATTATCTAAACATCATATCCTAGCCTGTACTGACAGTGGTAGCCTATTCTTGGGATAGTATAGTCGAGATAAACAGAAATGAACCCTGCAAAGACAGATAAATGTTACATACATACAGGATAACCCCCCCCCTAATAGTCACAGCAGATGGACCGCTGGCCAGGGTGGAAACCCTCCACCATTGCTTTAATTAGGAAAGCCTAGCACGGTTATCATCATAGTAATAAGCCATCAGCCCTCTACTACAAAAAGCATTGGAAATCCAAAAACACATTAAGTCCCTTTGGATGCATTGTATCCAAATTAAATATCCACTGGGGCTCTTTTTGTAGTAAGCGCCTGACCCTATCTCCTCCCCTTGCTGGAATGGGTATGTGATCTATTATTATGTTCCTCAAATCAGAGACCTCATGTTTATTGACCATAAAATGCCTAAATACCGATTAGTCAGACTCGCCCTTCTCAATCCTGGTCCTGAGATCATCTTGGGCCTTTACAACATAAAAACTACCACATGGGCAATGTAGGAGATAGACAAGTGTGCTTTATGTAAAATTTCTTATTTGTCCAGGGATGTGCAAAATATATATATATATATATATATATATATATATATTTTAAAATATATATTGTAATCTTTAAGTTGTGTTTGCTGCACATTTTTTTTAACCAATAGCCTTTATGCAGTCTTCAGTCACGCTAACCTGAGGAGCACAAATGTTTGCTCTCGAGTAAACATGTTTACTTTCAACTGGTAATACACACACAAGTTAGTGAGGTCGCGATATGGCCTATCACTACCTGTGCAAACAATAGTGTGTCACTTGTGATCTAGCCCATAGTTTCCTTTTAAAAAAAGAAGACAATACTCATTTTTTTTCCTTTTAGGGGCTTAGCAAACACTAAACAATGTAGACTGCAAGGTGTGGTTCCTTTATTAACTGTTTCACTGCTGGACTGCTTACAAAACTGGCCTTAGAGGGTGTGCCCCCCTACTCAGCTTTGTAACCTATGAGCTGAGTCTAATGTTAGACAGGGTTATGAAGCATTACCTTGCAGCAGAGTACTCAGGGATTTGCTACCTACTAGTGTTATCCTCAAGACAGTTCTAGCAATCTGCCTCCTTCCCTAAAATGGTACATTTACTCTGCAATTTAACAACTGATAGCTGCCATTCCCCCAACCTGTGGCAGGCCCTGGCCTCATATGGGCCTGTCTAGGTACCATGCACCTTCCAAGGTCCCTCTTGTGTTCTTTCATTTTAAATTAGGGCACATACATGCTCTATTGTGGGAATTTTTACTTGCATTGAAGATTAAGGTCCCTCTACCTAGACACAAACAATCTGTAAAGAAAAGATTGACAAGTTCTTTAAGCCATCCACAAAGAAGCCATCTACCTTCTCAGTTCCTGATGCAGTTTCTGAGCTAATTAGCAAGGAATCGAACAAACCATGCATTCCTGTCCCTCTGCGAAATTCAGCATGTTCCCTTTATCCTTTAAAAATTTGGATATGCATTAGATTATTCCAGAGCTGAACAGTGCTATCTCTGTTTTGGCTAGGTGGACTAGCATTTCTTTAGAGGACAGTTCATTTTTAAGTATCAAATGCAAAACAAATATTAAGGTATCTTTAGGAGATCCTTTCATCCGGCAGCTAATATGTTTTATCTAGCTATTAATGTATCTTATGTATTTGCAGCTACTGCAGTCTGGACTCTGGTGTGACAACATCTCTTATCTCATTTTCCCAGAAGCTTTGCTTCATGAAATTCAGGAACACTTGGGCCGGGTCAAGACTGAGAACAGTTTTATTTGTGATGCAGGTGTTGAAATAACTCACATTAATGCATCAAGTGCTGTTAGGAATGTTCTGACTAGAAGAGCCTGATGGTTAAAATAATGGTATGTTGATACAAAATCTAAAAGCAGAGGTTTTTCCCTCCCATTTCAGGTACAGTTGGGAAGTGGACATCCTCAGTTGTCAGTACCAGGAGGTATTCATTCAGATTGTGAATCCTTGGGGAAGTCTAGACAGAGACCTCATGGCCTCTTGCTTTAATAACTAGTATTGTATGAGATTTTAAGATCCACAAGCAACTCTAATAGATGCACTAGTGGTTCCCTGTAGGGCAGGGCGATATGGGCAAAACAAAAAAATTGCAATTTTCTTATAAATAACTATAACACTTTAAATTTTATTTTTATTTTTTTATTTAAGACTACAGATTCTTAATGTACATGCTTCTCAATGTCACAATACACTCTGGGAGCATACAAATACAACATATGTGTGTGTGTGTGTATATATATATATATATATATATATTTACACACACAATTATATATATATCACATACACAGTTACACACACATATATGTGTGTGTGTATGTGTATATATATATATATATATATATATATATAATTTTTTTTTCCTTCTTTTTTCAAACATTTTATCTTGACTGATAATGAGCCCTGCTCATGTGCAGGAATCCGGTACAGGCATATAGCAGTAAGGGTGGGGGGCTGCTCCTTTCAGAAATGCTGTGACTTGCTGATATCAAATACATTGTAGAGGCAGTTAACCCAGCAGCAGGAAATTGTGGAGGGTCCATAATGATTACATACCCTAAGTTTCAGACTGCAGATGTCCCAAGGGGGAAATATAAGTAAGTGGCTTTCCCTCCTCTTCACTCTCCTTCATGGGCTCTGCTTTTAGACTTCTATAGATTGATCGGCTGCTACTGAGATTACAAACAGAAAGTGAAAGTAAAACAGCCATTTTACAAATGTGTGCTAAAGCAACCACTAGATGGAGCTGGTTTGCAAGAAATCACATACAAATCAATGCAGTACAGCCACAACTGAGGATTTATTTTTTTAACAAAAAATCGCAAACTCTCGCAGTTTTAAATCGCATATGCGATTAATCGTGCAGTCCTAGTTCCCTGGTAATTTCATTTGATTTACATTATCTTAATTTGTTTTACTATCCAGGATAATAGCCAGAATATATCAAGAAGGGCCTCAGTGATTCTAATTGCTATGGCATGGCCTCACAGGGATTGGCACACAGATCTGGTACAGATGTCCTCCAGCCAGTCTTGGAATTTTCCACTCAGGAAATACCTTCTCTCTCAAGGTCTCTTCTTCCATCAAAACATCAACTTTTTAATTTGAAGGCATAGCAACTGAACACCTGATTTAGTCTCAGAGAGGTTTTTCAGATCAAGTGTTAGATACTTTGATTGAGGCTAGAAAGTCTTTTACAAGATGTATTTATCCCAAAAATCGGAAAGGTTTCAATTTTTGCGGAATGGTCTGGATAAGGGTTTATCAGCCAATTCTCTTAAAGGCACTTTCAGTCTTGCATCAAAAGAAAATTTTGAGACTTACTGACATTCAAACCTAAAGCCACTAAAAAATTCAGAAATTCTTCTTCTTGCTTAGCCATTTCTCATGTACCCACAAGGGACAGAAAGCTACTACAATTTGCTTGGCAGTTTGTCTTTTAGCTTTGATCCACATAGCACAACTAGTAGTGGGGAAATAGCCCATTTAATGAATTACTGCTTGTTCTAACATTTTTTTACATAGAGATGTTCATGTGATATTCTCTAGTTTTGCTATTACAGAAACGCTGCATCACCTTACAGTGATTCAACATTTGGCTCTTATGTCCCTTTTAATGTATTAATGGAAGATGTAAGTTTATCTTTATCAAAGGGAGAAAATACCCAGGGTCAGTTTCATTTTAGAGAGAGGAACAATGATTTGATTTTGTTTGCAGTTGATAAATATGGGTTTGTTTTTCTCTGGTGTTTAAAAGAGAGAGGTTTATCTAATATTAATTTATTAAGCAATATATTACTTTAATATAAATAATGAATGAACATTTGTTTAGCAGTGTATTTTGTGTAAAAATGTTATATAAAACCCACCATGCCTTTATACTTTGTTTCTTTTATGATCACATAATGTAGTATAACAGCCAGAACTGCAAAACAAAAGAGCCAAAAATCCCTTCTAAAAATCTGGCTTGCAAATGCATGTATCAAACTAAAAGTAATTAACAGGTGGCCCTTTCAGAGTCCAGTTTTTGAAAACACAACAGAATAAAAAGATATATAGCATTACGTTCTCCATAGGCCCTGCACAAATAGCATGATAAACACAGCCTCAATCTTTTACAATTCATTACAAATAAAGAACTAAACTTGAAGCTAGATCTCTAGCACAGTAAACTGCTTCTGTATCCAAGTTAGTAACTCTTGATTGCAGCAGTTGTTTTGAAAATAGCATTGATCTAAGTTGTAAATAATTATACATTTCAGAACTTAAAGGGACATTGTATTTCAAAATATTTTCTCCAATAATTAATTTCTTTCATCAGTTGGTGAGATCACAAGACATAGCATGTGAGAATATTTCCCTCCTGACCACTAGGAGGAGGAAAACATAATTTATGCTTACCTGATAAATTCCTTTCTTCTGTAGTGTGATCAGTCCACGGGTCATCATTACTTCTGGGATATTACTCCTCCCCAACAGGAAGTGCAAGAGGATTCACCCAGCAGAGCTGCATATAGCTCCTCCCCTCTACGTCACTCCCAGTCATTCGACCAAGGACCAACGAGAAAGGAAAAGCCAAGGGTGAAGTGGTGACTGGAGTATAAATTAAAAAATATTTACCTGCCTTAAAAACAGGGCGGGCCGTGGACTGATCACACTACAGAAGAAAGGAATTTATCAGGTAAGCATAAATTATGTTTTCTTCTGTTAAGTGTGATCAGTCCACGGGTCATCATTACTTCTGGGATACCAATACCAAAGCAAAAGTACACGGATGACGGGAGGGATAGGCAGGCTCTTTATACAAAAGGAACCACTGCCTGAAGAACCTTTCTCCCAAAAATAGCCTCCGATGAAGCAAAAGTGTCAAATTTGTAAAATTTGGAAAAAGTATGAAGCGAAGACCAAGTTGCAGCCTTGCAAATCTGCTCAACAGAGGCCTCATTCTTGAAGGCCCAAGTGGAAGCCACAGCTCTAGTAGAATGAGCTGTAATTCTTTCAGGAGGCTGCTTTCCAGCAGTCTCATAAGCTAAGCGAATTATGCTACGAAGCCAAAAAGAAAGAGAGGTAGCAGAAGCTTTTTGACCTCTCCTCTGCCCAGAGTAAACGACAAACAGAGAAGACGTTTGTCGAAATTCCTTAGTTGCCTGTAAGTAAAATTTTAGAGCACGGACTACATCCAGGTTGTGCAGTAGACGTTCCTTCTTCGAAGAAGGATTTGGGCACAAAGAAGGAACAACAATCTCTTGATTGATATTCCTGTTAGTAACTACCTTAGGTAAGAACCCAGGTTTAGTACGCAGAACTACCTTATCCGAATGAAAAATCAAATAAGGAGAATCACAATGTAAGGCTGATAATTCAGAGACTCTTCGAGCCGAGGAAATAGCCATTAAAAATAGAACTTTCCAAGATAACAACTTTATATCAATGGAATGAAGGGGTTCAAACGGAACGCCCTGTAAAACATTAAGAACCAGGTTTAAACTCCATGGTGGAGCAACAGTTTTAAACACAGGCTTAATCCTGGCCAAAGCCTGACAAAAAGCCTGGACGTCAGGAACCTCTGACAGACGTTTGTGTAACAGAATGGACAGAGCTGAGATCTGTCCCTTTAATGAACTAGCAGATAAACCCTTTTCTAAACCTTCTTGTAGAAAAGACAATATCCTAGGAATCCTAACCTTACTCCAAGAGTAACCTTTGGATTCACACCAATATAGGTATTTACGCCATATCTTATGGTAAATCTTTCTGGTAACAGGTTTCCTAGCCTGTATTAAGGTATCAATAACTGACTCAGAAAACCCACGTCTTGATAAAATCAAGCATTCAATTTCCAAGCAGTCAGCTTCAGAGAAGTTAGATTTTGATGTTTGAAGGGACCCTGTATCAGAAGGTCCTGTTTCAGAGGTAGAGACCAAGGTGGACAGGATGACATGTCCACCAGGTCTGCATACCAAGTCCTGCGTGGCCACGCAGGTGCTATTAGAATCACTGATGCTCTCTCTTGTTTGATTCTGGCAATCAATCGAGGAAGCATCGGGAAGGGTGGAAACACGTAAGCCATCCTGAAGTCCCAAGGTGCTGTCAGGGCATCTATCAGGACTGCTCCTGGATCCCTGGATCTGGACCCGTAACGAGGAAGCTTGGCGTTCTGTCGAGACGCCATGAGATCTATCTCTGGTTTGCCCCAGCGTCGAAGTATTTGGGCAAAGACCTCCGGATGAAGTTCCCACTCCCCCGGATGAAAAGTCTGACGACTTAAGAAATCCGCCTCCCAGTTCTCCACTCCCGGGATGTGGATTGCTGACAGGTGGCAAGAGTGAGACTCTGCCCAGCGAATTATCTTTGATACTTCCATCATAGCTAGGGAGCTTCTTGTCCCTCCCTGATGGTTGATGTAAGCTACAGTCGTGATGTTGTCCGACTGAAACCTGATGAACCCCCGAGTTGTCAACTGGGGCCAAGCCAGGAGGGCATTGAGAACTGCTCTCAATTCCAGAATGTTTATTGGCAGGAGACTCTCCTCCTGACTCCATTGTCCCTGAGCCTTCAGAGAATTCCAGACGGCACCCCAACCTAGAAGGCTGGCGTCTGTTGTTACAATTGTCCAGTCTGGTCTGCTGAATGGCATCCCCCTGGACAGATGTGGCCGAGAAAGCCACCATAGAAGAGAATTTCTGGTCTCTTGATCCAGATTCAGAGAAGGGGATAAGTCTGAGTAATCCCCATTCCACTGACTTAGCATGCACAGTTGCAGTGGTCTGAGGTGTAAGCGTGCAAAGGGTACTATGTCCATTGCCGCTACCATTAAGCCGATTACCTCCATGCATTGAGCCACTGACGGGTGTTGAATGGAATGAAGGGTGCGGCAAGCACTTTGAAGTCTTGTTAGCCTGTCCTCTGTCAGGTAAATCTTCATTTCTACAGAATCTATAAGAGTCCCCAGGAAGGGAACTCTTGTGAGTGGAACGAGTGAACTTTTCTTTTCGTTCACCTTCCATCCATGGGACCTTAGAAATGCCAGTACTAACTCTGTATGAGACTTGGCAGTTTGAAAGCTTGAAGCTTGTATCAGAATGTCGTCTAGGTATGGAGCTACCGAGATTCCCCGCGGTCTTAGTACCGCCAGAAGAGCACCCAGAACCTTTGTGAAGATTCTTGGAGCTGTAGCCAATCCGAATGGAAGAGCCACAAACTGGTAATGCCTGTCTAGGAAGGCAAACCTTAGGTACCGGTAATGATCTTTGTGAATCGGTATGTGAAGGTAAGCATCTTTTAAATCTACAGTGGTCATGTACTGACCCTCTTGGATCATAGGTAAAATTGTCCGAATAGTCTCCATCTTGAACGATGGAACTCTTAGGAATTTGTTTAGGATCTTTAAGTCCAGGATTGGTCTGAAAGTTCCCTCTTTTTTGGGAACCACAAACAGATTTGAGTAAAACCCCTGTCCCTGTTCCGATCGTGGAACTGGATGGATTACTCCCATTAACAAGAGCTCTTGTACGCAGCGTAGAAACGCCTCTTTCTTTGTCTGGATTGTTGACAACCTTGACAGATGAAATCTCTCTCTTGGAGGAGAGTATTTGAAGTCCAGAAGGTATCCCTGAGATATTATCTCTAGCGCCCAGGGATCCTGGACATCTCTTGCCCAAGCCTGAGCGAAGAGAGAAAGTCTGCCCCCCACTAGATCCGATCCCGGATCGGGGGCCCTCAATTCATGCTGTTTTAGGGGCAGCAGCAGGTTTCCTGGTCTGCTTGCCCTTGTTCCAGGACTGGTTAGGTTTCCAGCCTTGTCTGTAGCGAGCAACAGCTCCTTCCTGTCTTGGTGCAGAGGAAGTTGATGCTGCTCCTGCTTTGAAATTACGAAAGGAACGAAAATTAGACTGTCTAGCCTTAGCTTTGGCTTTGTCCTGAGGCAGGGCATGGCCTTTACCTCCTGTAATCTCAGCGATAATCTCTTTCAACCCGGGCCCGAATAAGGTCTGCCCTTTGAAAGGTATATTAAGCAATTTAGACTTAGAAGTAACATCAGCTGACCAGGATTTTAGCCACAGCGCCCTGCGTGCCTGAATGGCGAATCCTGAATTCTTCGCCGTAAGTTTAGTAAGATGTACTACGGCCTCCGAAATGAATGAATTAGCTAGTTTAAGGACTCTAAGCCTGTCCGTAATGTCGTCCAGAGTAGCTGAACTAATGTTCTCTTCCAGAGACTCAATCCAGAATGCCGCTGCAGCCGTGACAGGCGCAATGCATGCAAGAGGTTGCAATATAAAACCTTGTTGAACAAACATTTTCTTAAGGTAACCCTCTAACTTTTTATCCATTGGATCTGAAAAGGCACAGCTATCCTCCACCGGGATAGTGGTACGCTTAGCTAAAGTAGAAACTGCTCCCTCCACCTTAGGGACCGTTTGCCATAAGTCCCGTGTGGTGGCGTCTATTGGAAACATTTTTCTAAATATCGGAGGGGGTGAGAACGGCACACCGGGTCTATCCCACTCCTTAGTAACAATTTCAGTAAGTCTCTTAGGTATAGGAAAAACCTCAGTACTCGCCGGTACCGCAAAATATTTATCCAACCTACACATTTTCTCTGGAATTGCAACTGTGTTACAATCATTCAGAGCCGCTAACACCTCCCCTAGTAATACACGGAGGTTTTCCAGTTTAAATTTAAAATTTGAAATATCTGAATCCAGTCTGTTTGGATCAGAACCGTCACCCACAGAATGAAGTTCTCCGTCCTCATGTTCTGCCACCTGTGACGCAGTGTCTGACATGGCCCTAATATTATCAGCGCACTCTGTTCTCACCCCAGAGTGATCACGCTTACCTCTTAGTTCTGGTAATTTAGCCAAAACTTCAGTCATAACAGTAGCCATATCCTGTAATGTGATTTGTAATGGCCGCCCAGATGTACTCGGCGCTACAATATCACGCACCTCCCGAGCGGGAGATGCAGGTACTGACACGTGAGGCGAGTTAGTCGGCATAACTCTCCCCTCGTTGTTTGGTGAAATTTGTTCAATTTGTACAGATTGACTTTTATTTAAAGTAGCATCAATACAGTTAGTACATAAATTTCTATTGGGCTCCACTTTGGCATTGCAACAAATGACACAGGTATCTTCCTCTGAATCAGACATGTTTAACACACTAGCAAATAAACTTGCAACTTGGAATACAATTCAATTAGAATAATATTAAAAACGTACTGTGCCTTTAAGAAGCACAGAAGATCTATGACAGTTGAAAATTAATAAATTGAAACAGTTATAGCCTCAATCCTTATAAACAACACAACTTTAGCAAAGGTTTAATCCCATTAGCAAAGATAACAAATTCTGAAAGCAGGAAATAAATTACAGAATAAACGTTTTTTGTCTCAGTCAACTATAATTCTCACAGCTCTGCTGAGAGAAATTACCTCCCTCAAAATAAGTTTTGAAGACCCCTGAGCTCTGTAGAGATGAACCGGATCATGCAGGAAATACCATGAGCTGCTGACTGAAATATCTGATGCGTAGCAAAAGCGCCAAAAAACGGCCCCTCCCCCTCACACACAGCAGTGAGAGAGAACAGAAACTGTCAGAAAAAAGATTAAGCAACTGCCAAGTGGAAAAATAGTGCCCAAAACATTTATTCACTCAGTACCTCAGCAAATGAAAACGATTTTACATTCCAGCAAAAACGTTAAACATAATTTCTAGTTATTAAACAGCTTTATGTACTTCTTACAGTGTAATTCTAGTGAAGTACCATTCCCCAGAATACTGAAGTGTAAAGTATACATACATGACATTATATCGGTATGGCAGGATTTTCTCATCAATTACATTGTCAGAAAATAAAAGCTGCTACATACCTCTATGCAGATTCATCTGCCCGCTGTCCCCTGATCTGAAGTTTACCTCTCCTCAGATGGCCGAGAAACAGCAATATGATCTTAACTACTCCGGCTAAAATCATAGCAAAAACTCTGGTAGATTCTTCTTCAAACTCTGCCAGAGAGGTAATAACACACTCCGGTGCTATTTTAAAATAACAAACTTTTGATTGAAGATATAAAACTAAGTATAATCACCATAGTCCTCTCACACATCCTATCTAGTCGTTGGGTGCAAGAGAATGACTGGGAGTGACGTAGAGGGGAGGAGCTATATGCAGCTCTGCTGGGTGAATCCTCTTGCACTTCCTGTTGGGGAGGAGTAATATCCCAGAAGTAATGATGACCCGTGGACTGATCACACTTAACAGAAGAAAACATCTCAACACAACAGTGATTTAAACCCCTCCCACTTTCCATGATCCTCAGTAATTTTCTTTTGCCTACCTAAGAAGTGAGGTGAAGGGCAAGATCTCATCATTTCAAAGGGGATCCTCTAGCAGATCTGAGGCTTGAATCCTCCTCACAGTAACCCATCATTCAGAAGGGTTTTTTATCCAAGCAATAAAATATTTTTTTCTCAGCACTAGATGGCAGCACTATTTCATACCATGTAGTGCTCCAGATGCCGATTTTCATGGGAACGAAGAAAATGTAATAACAGAAGTAAATTGGAAACTTATTTTAAAGTGTAATGTCTGTTTGATTTACAAAAGAACATTTTTGAATGTATATCCTTTAAAGGATTTTATTCACTCTGTTATTATTAAGGTTTTAATTTGTTTACCTCCAGCTGATAAGCACAGATGCTTGTAAGGATTTGAAGGTGGCCTTGCAGTCGCTTCTGCCACTGCTGTGTGGTGTGACAATATCTCAGAAATTGAGCAAAACCCTTTATTTTCAATGGAGCAGTGGAAATTGTTTGCATCAATGCTAAGAATTTTGCATTAACTAGGTGATCTTGTGGCTTAAGTCTTGGTCTGCTGATATGAATTCTAAGCATAGACTGCTTTTTCTTCCCTTCCAGGGAAAATCTCTGCTTGAGTCTGTAAGGGTAAGCCTTCGAAAGATCTCAAAAAGATGCCTCCTCTGGTCAAAGTTCTGGCTTCTCTAAATGACCCTTGAAGTCTAACTGCTTTTGGTCCAAAAACAAACAATCCTACCCCATCTCCAAAGACTGCATGAAGGTTTGGCCCCCATACCAGACCAATCTGTTTGGGAGCAGACTGAGTCTCATCCAGGAGACTTGGAAGAGATCTGTTTAGGATCACTGGGTATTACAAATCCTTTCCTTGTGGTACTGAATATGTTTTTATTCAAACCTTATTTGCAGAAGATTCTTCCTGTCTCAAGTTCTCAAGGTCCTTTAAAGGACCAACTTTTTGGCTTGTGTAAGAGATTTGAAACTAATGGGGGTGATTGTTCCACTTCCAAATTTAGAATTAAACCAGGGTTTTTATTCAAATGTCTTTATAGTACCAAAGTAAGAAGGTACTTTTCACCTGTTTTGTATCTCAAAATATTAAACAAATTCCTAAATATTCCTACTTTCAAGATGGAGACAATTTGCACTTTGCTTCCTTTAGTGCAGCACGACCAGTTTATGTCTACCATAGACCTCAATTATGCTTTTTGCATATCACGCTGATCATGTCAAGTTCCTGAGATTTATTTTCCTAGACAATCATTATTAGTTTATGGTCCTCCCTTTTCGTATGGCTACAGTTCCCAGGGTTTTTTAAAAATGGATCCGCTTCACGTCGCCGGGATAAAGATAGAAGACGCCATTGGGATGAAGTCTTCTCGCCGCCTGGGTGGGTTGTTTTTTTTTTAGATTAGGGCTTGGGCTTTAGGTAAAAGAGCTGAATGCCCTTTTCAGAGCAATGTAAAAGAGCTGAATGCCCTTTTAAGGGCAATGCCCATACAAATACCCTTTTCAGGTGGGTTTTACTGTTGTGGGGTCTTTGCATTTTTTCTAGGTAAAAGAGCTGATTTCTTTAGGGAGATGCCCTACAAAAGGTACTTTTAAGGAATATTGGTAGTTTATTGTAGGCTAGGGTTTTTTATTTTTGGGGGGCTTTTTTATTTTTATATGGCTATTAGATTAGGTGTAATTGTTTGTTATTTTTCTTAATTTAGTGTTTGTTATTTTTCGTAATTTAGTATTTTTTATTTTTTGTAATTTTAGACTTACATTTTTTTAGTAGTGTTAGTTTTTTTAATGTGTAATTTTGTTTTTTTAATTGGTAGTTATTTTAATTTTAGTATAATAGTTTAGTATAATAGTTATGTTAGGTTAGTTGTTAGTTTAAACTTACGTTTTTTTAATTTCACAGGTAAGTTTTTATTTATTTTAAGATAGGGATATTGTAATTTTAATTTAAAGTTAGGGGGTGACAGGTTTAGGGGTTAATAGTTTAATTTATTAGTGGCGATGTGGGGGGGCTGGCGGTTTAGGGGTTAATAGGTTTAGTTAGTGGCGGGGGTTTCGGGGGGTGGTGGAATAGGGGTTAATAACTTTATTATAGTGGCAGGGATGTGGGCCGGAGGCAGATTAGGGGTTAATAGGTTTAATATAGTGTTTACGATGCGGGAGAGCCTCAGTTTAGGGGTTAATAGGCAGTTTATAGGTGTTAGTGTATTTTGTAACATTTTAGTTATTAGTTTTGTGAAACATTTTTGTTACACAAAATCCATAACTACTGCTCTCAGATGGCGGTAAGGATTGTGTTGATATAGGCTGTAACGCAAGCATTTTAGCCTCACCGCACAACCTGTAATACTGGCACTATGAAAATTCCAGGCAAAAACGTCATTTTTTTTAGTGCTGGATTGACGTTGCGTTACAGGCTAAAATGTTTGCGGTATAGCTATACCGACACGACTCATAATGGTTGCGTTACTGTTTCTATGCTGAAATTGAAATTTTTTCAGCGTTAAAACCATAACGCTAAACTCGTAATCTAGCCGAATGTTAACAAGAGGCAGTAGCAGAAATCAACCCCATTCTATCAGCCAATCGGAATTAAGGTAGGAAAAATCCTATTGGCTGATGCAATCAGCCAATAGGATTAAAGTTCAATCCTATTGGCTGATCCAATTAGCCAATAGGATTGAGCTTGCATTATATTGGCTGTTCCAATCAGCCAATAGAATGCAAGCTCAATCCTATTGACTGATTGCATCAGCCAATAGGATTTTTCCTACCTTAATTCCGATTGGCTGATAGAATTCTATCTGCCAATCGGAATTGAAGGGACGCCATCTTGGATGACATCACTTAAAGGAACCATCATTGCTGAAGAAGACTCCGGATGAAGAGGATGCTCCGCGTTGGATGTCTTGAAGATGGAGCCGCTCCACGCCAGATGGATGAAGATAGAAGATGCCGTCTGGATGAAGACTTCTGCCCGTCTGGAGGACCTCTTCTGCCCGGCTTGGATGAAGACTTCTGCCGTCTGGAGGACCACTTCTGCCCGGTTGGGTGAAGTCGTCTCACGGTAG
The DNA here is from genome assembly GCF_027579735.1 of Bombina bombina. Classification (NCBI taxonomy): domain Eukaryota; kingdom Metazoa; phylum Chordata; class Amphibia; order Anura; family Bombinatoridae; genus Bombina; species Bombina bombina. Next base: position 381,060,576 of record NC_069499.1, read on the forward strand.
GGTGATCTTCAAGGAGATAGTGTTAGGTTTTTTTAAGGGGGGATTTGGTGGGTTTTAGAGTAGGGCTGGTTGTGTGGGTGGTGGGTTTTAATGATGGGGGGGATTGTATTTTTTTTTTACAGGTAAAATAGCTGATTACTTTGGGGCCTTTTAAGGGCTATTTGTAATTTAGTGTAGGGTAGGGCTTTTTTATTTTGGGGGGCTTTTTTTATTTTGTTAGGGGGATTAGAGTAGGTGTAATTAGTTTAAAAATCTTGTAATAATTTTCTTATTTTCTGTAATTTAGTGTTTTTTTCGTACTTTTGATAATTTTATTTAATTGTAATTAATTGTAGTTAATTTAGGGAATTCATTTAATTATAGTGTAGTGTTAGGTGTAATTGTAACGTAGGTTAGGTATTATTTTACAGGTAAATTTGTCTTTATTTTAACTAGGAAGTTATTAAATAGTTAATAACTATTTAATAACTATTGTACCTAGTTAAAATAAATACAAAGTTGCCTGTAAAATAAAAATAAACCCTAAGATAGCTACAATGTAACTATTAGTTATATTGTAGCTAGCTTAGGGTTTATTTTATAGGTAAGTATTTAGTTTTAAATATGAATAATTTAGTGAATTGTAGTAATTTTATTTAGATTTATTTAAATTATATTTAAGTTAGGGGGGGTTAGGGTTAGGGTTAGACTTAGGTTAAGGGGTTAATACATTTAATATAGTGGCGGCGACGTTGGGGGCGGCAGATTAGGGGTTAATAAATGTAGGTAGGTGTCGGCAATGTTAGGGCTGGCAGATTAGGGTTTAATAATATTTAAATAGTGTTTGCGATGCTGGAGTGCGGCGGTTTAGGGGTTAATATGTTTATTATAGTGGCGGCGATGTCAGTTTAGGCAGATTAGGGGTCAAAAATTTAATTTTAGTGTTTGTGATGTGGGGGGGCCTCAGTTTAGGGGTTAATAGGTAGTTTATGGGTGTTAGTGTACTTTTTAGCACTTTAGTTAAAAGTTTTATGCTACGGTGTTGTAGTCTAAAACTCTTAACTACTGACTTTTATATGCGGTACCAGGCTTGACAGGAGAGGGTCTACCGCTCACTTTTTGGAAGACTCGTAATACCGGTGCTATGCAAGTCCCATTGAAAAAAGAGGATACGCAATTGACGTAAGTGGATTTGCGGTATTTTTGAGTCTCGCCAAAAAAGTGAGCTGAACACCTGTACCTTCAAGACTCGTAATACCAGCGGGCGTTAAAAAGCAGCGCTGGGACCTTTTAACGCTACTTTTTAACCCTAACGCAAGACTCGTAATCTAGGCGATTGTTTTTTAGGAGTAACCTTCTGAATAAAAAAAGAATACCCTTATTTTCAAAAGTTAATAAAAAAACGTTCCCAATAAATAACAACAATAAAACATTCAATTTCATTGAAATGCTTATTTAGTGCCCCTCTTATTTCATATGCCTCTTAAAAAGTGATCTTTAGCTTTTAACACTATATTATTCTGCATTTTCCATTCCTTATGAGTAAGATAAAACTGTGTGATCATTTAATGAGCTTTCTTTTCTTATTCATAAGTGTAAATATAAGTGAGACTAAAAGATCATCTCAGTGAGACTAAAAGATCATATTTTAAGTCCCCTCAAATCCCTCACACTCAGTAATTGTGAGCTGATGTTAGATGCAATGGGTTAGGGACCAATTGCAGAAGCGCTTGCTCATTGCTTTGAGAGTTTTGGGAGAAGGTAGCTCAACTGTACTGTGTTATTGATGACAAAAATGTGTTCTTTCATAAGAGTTAAAAGCAGTAAGAGTTCCAAAATCTAGAGAATATTTGCTCAAACATATTTTCTGATGTTTTAAAATATGGGTGTCAAATTGTTTCCATGCCAAGTATTGGTGCATTTTAACATGGTACAACACCACCCAAATATTCATTTGCTATTAAATGGACAGTAAATTCAAAATAATAAACTTTTCATAATTTAGATAAATCATACATTTTTAAACAACTTCCCATTATTATTATTGCTTAATTCATTCCATTGTTGAAGGAGCTTCAATGTACTGGGAGAAAGGGTACATGGTTAAATTATTATTTCAAAACAGTTGCGATATAGGAAAACCTTCATACATATAACAGACAATTTAATTGATTTAAGGGGGTACATTAAAGAATATAGGATTTCAGGGATTCATTTTTATTTATCAGGGGGATTTAAAGATCTTACTATTCTTTGTTAAGAATGTTTTTAATATGCCTTTGAATTTAGGCCAACTCTTGGAAATTACCTTACTAGGCAGAACAAATATTTTTAATACCAAATTAAGAAGGCTCTTTCTGACAGTAATTTATTTAAATATTTCCAGTAATATAAAGGATGTCAAATATGACCATAGTGTAATATTATTATAATTGTAACTTATAATAATGACAATTGAAATTTAAAATGTTACCAATAAATTGTGATTTATGTTAGGATTTGGGGGGGGGGGGGATTGGAAAGTGTTCTGAGCTAGTTTTAGACTTAAAGGACCACTAAATACAGTAGAATAAAACAATCAATAAATGCACAATAAATGCACATTGCAAAAGCACTTAGTTTAAATTTCAGATGAGTAGTAGATTTTTTTTTCTGACAAATGTGAAAATTAATTACATTTTCCTTCCCAATGCATCATGTGACAGCCATCAACCAATCATAAAATGCATATATGAATAGCCTGTGAATCTTGCACATGCTCAGTAGGAGCTGGTACCTCAGAAAGTGTGAATATGAAAAAATTGTGCACATTTAAATAATAGAAGGGAATTGGAAATTTTTTTAAAATTGTGTGCTCTATCTGAATCATGAAAGTTTAATTTTGACTTGACTGTCCCTTTAAAGTGCCAATAAACTGTTTGTAGTAACATTTTCCATACAGGTAATTTATGTTAGCAAATTTTCAGATGGTTTGCAGTTCCTTATAGATATTCTTTGCTTCTATTTAGGGATAGAAATGTGGAAGGGTTTTGCTTGTAAAGCCCTTCATGTGCACTTACCGTTGAATCGCAAAAAAAGCCCTTCCCTACACTATATATATATACATATATATATATATATATATATATATATATATATATATATATATATATATATATATATATATTACTTAGCATGACCAAGAGACAGAATACAGCCATTTCTTATAGCCAAAAGGTAATCATTATCCCTAAGCCTAAATGCAAATTAAAAATTAAAGGGACAGCAAACACTTTGAGATTTTTATTAAAATAAGGGAATCTGCTGAAAAGCAGACTTGAAGTAAAAAGGTGTGTGATTGTGAACCACATTTGCATATCTTGCCCAGAATCCTTTGCTGCATTGGAAACAATGTAATTCAGAGGTTTTCTGTGGGAAAAACAAGCCTTCTGGCCTGTCTAGATTTGTTAATGAACTACACAATGGGTTATTTTCTCAATATGTTTTGCGTAGTGGAGGATTTTAAAATCACCTTTTACTTCCCCCTAATTTTAAATGTTGCTGTATATATATATATATATATATATATATATATATACTGTATATGTGTGTGCATATATATATATGTAGCCAAATGATGAACAGTATAGACTCATTTTTATCAATTGTTAAGTATATGTAGGGTGACATTAATTCTACAGAAACATTCAAATGGCAGAATAAATGTCAAGTCTCACAATCTGGCTGCCTCACATCCCTACATATAAGTAATTCATTGCAATTTTAGACATTCACATGAAACCAAACTTTATTGCTTTCATCTAGAATTAAAACTTTTCTACTAAGAAGCAGGTACGAGCAGAAATCTGAAGAATGCAGAAAAATATACTTAAAAAGAAAGTGATAGGCAAATATAGTATTTTAAACTCCAGAATTGCTTCATTCTTTATATTAATCTCTTTTTGATAAAAAAAAATATTCATATTACTACTTAAAATTGTCCCTTTTATAAAATGAGGAAAATAAAAAAGTGATTTTACTAAATATGATATTGAGAAGTCTACTTATTAGTGGTGTAGCCTACTGGTACTTAAACTAAAAATGTATAATTTGCATTTTAATATTAATATAGTGTTGGAAGAACAGAATCATATTTTCATAATGTTTGGGGCATATTCAAAGACTTTTTTATTTTTAAACAATATTGATTGAAAGGAGATTAATATTTTGACTTAATATTATGTGATACATTCAATTAAAATATCAAAATACATAATATTTTATAAGTAAAATTAGATATTGTCAACTGAAATTAAATTAGTTAAGGATTGTTGGCTCATTTTTTAAACTATTGTATGAGCCAAGGAGTATTGGCTGTGATAAACCAATATGTCCCACTATTGGCAAAATGTAGTTGTTTTTTATATTTAGTATAGCATCAATTACGTTAATACTACAAAATTCCAAAATGTTTCTATTGAAAGGAGAATGAACTGCTTATATGTAGAGTAGGCGTATGTGGAGATACCTTCACTTTCAATGTTATTCTATATTTTATTGAGGTAATTTAACAAAGAGAGTAAAACATCCTTTCATAAATAAGCTACATAAATTATCAATGCATTTCATATTTGATTGGAAAGTATTAGTCTCCTAAAGGAAACTAAAAGTGATTTTGAAAAATACAATTTACACAAGAGTGGAATACAGTAAAACAGAAATATCCAAATTTATCAAATCAGAAATAAGTTCCTTCAAGGTAAATTAACTTGCTAGGCCATGCATAAACTAAAGCGCTCATTACAATAGAGTTCTATAAAAATCTATATATTCTTTTATTCCCCTCAGTTTTTATGCAAATATTTTAATATTAGCAGTCAATTTACAGTTATAAATAATGCTTGGAAGGTCTCCATTTATAAAGAGCCCCAGCTTAAGACTGTTACTAATTAACCTCTCACCTAAAGTGTGACAGATTTCATTGACAGCACCCTCTCATGCACGATTGGCTTGTGTAATGTTATAGTCAGCATTGAATGCTGCCCGCTTGCCACAAAGACTAGGCGGACAAGGTTCATGACAAAGATCCTCGTCCATCTGCCAGTTGATAAATGGAGTCCTAGGTGTGAGTAATGTGAGCTTCTTCAAGGAAAGGCCCTGTTCAGCTGAAACTGTTGAAGTAATATTGTACTTGTATTACAAAGAAACACATAACGTTTTTTGTGTCTAATAACTTAGATTTTTTTATAGTTTTTGACACCTCATTAATATCCATTAATAATTAGGGCAGCTTTAAAGATTTTAATTAACCAATATTCTATAGCATAAATGAAGTAACACTCATCAATAAGATGCATTCAGACTACAAACTTTCTGCTATGTAAACTATGTAAGTCTCAAATGTTCCCTGTATCTGATCTTCTACAGGACCAAAAACAGTTGAAAACAGGCAAATACAAATATTGAATTGCTGCAAATTATCGATAATGGTTCATTTCCTATGGGAATAATATTGGCCTAAAATAAGGAGGAAACAATATTACATTCACTTAAAGGGGCAGTCAAGTAAAAAAAATTTTTTCATGTTTCAAATAGGGCATGTAATTTTAAACAACTTTCCAATTTACTTTTGTCACCAATTTTGATTTGTTCTCTTGGTATTCTTAGTTAAAAGCTAAACCTAGGAGGTTCATATGCTAATTTCTTAGACCTTGAAGGCCGCCTCTAATCTAAATGCAAGGTCTTTTTCACCACTAGAGGGCATTAGTTCACGTGTTTCATATAGATAACATTGAGCTCATGCACGTGAATTTACCATGGAGACAGCTCTGATTAGCTAAAATGCAAGTCTGTCAAAAGAACTGAAATAAGGGGGCAGTCTGCTGAAGCTTAGATACAAGGTAATTACAGAGGTAAAACGTGTATAATTATAACTGTGTTGGTTATGCAAAACTGGGGAATTGGTAATTAAGGGATTATCTATCTTTTAAAACAACAAAAATTCTTGTGTTGACTGTCCCTTTAAGATTTTAATTAGTCAACAGTGTGACTAAACAGAATTGTCATATTTTTAGAATTGGTCAGTACTATGAGTATTATAGTACGGATGGTAAATGCATTATAGCTGGTGTCAGCAAAGTTAACATAAAGGTTATGAGAAGTGTTAAAGGATTTTTTATCTTGTGAGACATATTTATCAAAGTTATAAATAAACTTTACAAAAAAGGGGCCCATTTATCAAAGCCAGGATGGACAAGGTTCACATCCACAAACCTTTCCCTCTGGATCGCAGAACCACATTGCTTGTGCAATGCTGCCCCCTGCTCACGCTAGCCCAACGCTGGCGTATGAGTAGGGGCTGTCAATCACCCCAGGTGAGCATTTCCGGGGTGATTTTAAAGAGACAGTCAACACCAGAATTTTTATTGTTTACAAAGATCGATAATCCCTTTATTACCCATTCGCTAGTTTTTCATAACCAGCATTGTTATATTAATTCACTTTTTTCCCTCTGTGATTACCTTGTTTCTAAGCCTCTGCAGACTGCCCCTTGATCTCAGTTCTTTTGATAGACATTTTAGTCAATCAGGACTGACTCATAAATAACTCCACAGGAGTAAGCACAATGTGATCTATATGACACACATGATCTAGTAGTATGCAACTGTGAAAACGGTCAAAGTGCACTGATATAAGAGGCAGTTTAATGGCTCAGAAATAAGCATATGGGCCTACCTAGGTTTAACTTTGCACAAAGAATGCCAAGAGAGTAAAGCAAATTTGATGATACAAGTAAATTGGAAAGTTGTTTAAAATTGCATGCCCTATTGCAATAATGAAAGTTTAATTTGACTAGGCTATCCTTTTAATCCATCAGCTAAGAGCTGGTGTACAGGTTCTGAAGCAGTGGTCTTATTACTGCTGTTTCTTAACTATTGGCTACATGGTCAGCCATTGCTTAGGTGGAAAAATAAAAAAGATGCTTGCCTGGGCCATGAAGCACCACCAATGGATTATGATGGGCTTATGAATCAAAAACTGAAAACTTTAGTTCTTCATGCAGGGTTTTTGTAAAGATTTGAGAGAAAGATAGACAGATAAATAGATAGATTTTCTCATATATTTCTAAATTTCACATACTGAGCTAAGATTTTGGTGAAAAATCACGCCTCAAGAACACTTTGGAATGACCATATGCAGTCAAAATATGCTATTAAGCAGGCATTACATAAAGTTAAAGGGACATTAAACACTAAATACATGCTAGATAAAATGATGCATTCAAAGAAAAGATTAGTCCATGACTAACATGTAGATGTATTTTTTAAAGTTTCATTAGTTGTTTAAAAAGTGACAAAATAAGTGTAAAGTTTTAGTGTCTATAAAACACTGGGAGCTGCCATGTTGTAACTTGTGTTACCTTCTCTGCTGTGGCCAATTAGGGACAATTATACATAGGTCATTAGAGTATGCAGCCAATGGTTGTGCTGGATTTAACAGTGTTCTGCACTTCCATTTCTAACAGGAACTGAAAAGCTCACAATTTCAGAATGGAATTACAGGCAAAGAGGACAAAATAAATAATGAAAGTATATTGCAGAGTTGTTTTATTATATACAATTTATCATTTTATATTACCATCTCAAAGTGTTTAATGTCCCTTTAAGCAACAGCCAATAACTCTGTAAGTTACAGTTAATGGACACGTAATACCATATCACATTGTAGTTGTGTTTAGTATGTTGATGCTGGATAGTGCATGGTAGACAAGCAGGGAGACTGTGACAGATAGCAAGAGAAGAGTTCAGTCACTAGCCTTAGGTTCTGTCCATCCACAATTTTATTCATGCCACTTGTTGGGATTTAATTGTTGTCTAATGATTAGTAAAGAAAGTTGAAAGGTCAAACATCTCAAAGTAATTGATCTAACCTAGCCACTCTAATTTTCTTCTTAGTATTACGGCCTGTCTGAGCAGAGTGAACAGCCCTATATTACTAACAGAGTCAGCTGAGCTACTATTTATGAAGAGTTTCCATACAAAGGTTGTCATCTCTCCTTCTGTTTTCTATACATATGACAGCCTCTTCTCATTGTGGGCAAGATTAGAAGTAGTGCAAAAAAGGGAAAAATGATCACTGCTAAAAGATATATAAAAAGTAAACTTTATTCCAAAAATAGTTAAAAATACAGGACAGCAGACCCATATAAATGTAGCTTAGTAGCAATAGTTGTCTTGTGCGTTTCAGCATAGTGCCGTAGTCATAGATTAGAAGTAGTGCATATTACAAGTTTAAAGTAAAAAGTTAGCGTGCGAGCGATTAAAAGACCAATGTGCGCTAACTAAATGACTTCTGATACTGCAACCACTCTAACTTCTCCCCATAGACTTCTATTGGGCCCTGTAAAAAAAACATTTCTCGATCAAGCACTAACCCGACACCGCATTAGACAAACTGCACTAGTTAGAAATAGTTTAAATTCCTATGTTCTTCACACATAAGAAAAAAACATTTTTTTATTTAAATATATATATTTCTAGATTTATGAATTTTTTTTTGTAAAATATATATTTATAAAAATAATACTTGTATGAATAATAAAGTGAATATGCAATAAAAAAAAAGATGGAACCGATACTTAAATATATATTAGTCCAATGTATTACTTTATGGTAACAATGTAATACTTTTTCATGCATTCCATTTTTTACCACAAAGTAATACATTGGACTAATATATATTTAAGTATCTGTAACATCTTTTTTTATTTCACATTCAATTTATTGTTCACAAAGTATTATTTTTATGTTCATTATTTGGTTTGTTGTAGTGCAGAATACTATTATCATTATACATTACATTTACATACTGTATAATTAGAACCCAGATATTTTAGACTTAAAAATATAATTTAGTACAAGAAGAGGAGACATTCTCTTTACTGAACTTAGAGTCTACAGGTCTAGTGATCATTAACCCCTTGAGTGCTAACGACGGCTCTGAGCCGCCTCAGAGTTTCCCAGTCTGGTGCTAACGACGGCTCAGAGCCGTTGCTAGCACTCTCCCACCTTGAGGGAGATCTGGGGGCTACCACTCACTCCTACCCCGGCGGTCGGGTCTGCATAGTGACAGGCATCGCCGGGGCTCCACGTTATGTGCGGTGACGTCACGCGCAATGATGTGATGATGTCACCGCACAACTTTATTTATACTTAACAATGTTAAGTATAGTAGCAGGGGGCATGCTGCTTAGAAGCCTGTATCTCAGGCATCTAAGCAGCTACAGACCCCCAAGACCCACCGTTGGAAAGGTAATCGACAACAGTGTAAGTATTGGGGATCTGAAAAAACAAAAAACAAAGTTGAAAAATGTTTTTTTTCAAAAACAAATAATTAAAAAAGCTTAGCACCCAGGTGGGAAAGTGCTTAGCACTCAAAGGGTTAATATAAAAATGTGTAGGGTTTTCATTTGTGCACTTAAATTGTCTGTAGTATGTATGCTTCTTGCGCCTACTTCAATTAATTAGAAAGAGCATTGCATTCATCCATCCAACTGTCAAACATATCTCATGACAATAGCTTGTCAGTGTCTCACACTCAGTACCTAAAGAAAAAGTGGTGCTGGCACTAAAACCTAGTAATACTTGGAAAAGGACTGAAATTGAGAATCCAGCCCGGTGTTGCCCCTAATGTGTATACATTAAACAAAAAAGCACAGAAAAAAGTTGGGGCTTAGCTAGCACCCTTTCCTAGAGATAAGTGATATAAGTTAAAACAAATAACTTTTAATAATATTTGTTTAAAAATGAGGATGATTCCTCTTTAGTGTGGTATGTATCTCAACAACCAACAATAGCTAAAATCAAATCATGTAATCACCCCCTGTTTCCTAGCCGATATCAGCATTCGTTGGCATCAGGTGCCAGGGGGGCAAAACATGAGAGTATAACTAATAAAAATAGCACAAACGCGTTTCGGCCTTGGTATTGGCCTTTTTCAATGTGAAAGTTGACAAGCCCTAGGCATTACCGCTGAGAAACGCGTTGCTGTGCTTGCTATGTTTTAACATTGATTTTAATAAACTATACGTTTTACTAACACCTTGCTCCTGGAGTTTTGGGATTTTGGGATATTTGGATCTTTTCCTTTTGGTCCGTCTTGGATTGGTTTGGCAGACGCTTGGAGAAAACTGCCTGCGAGTCGAGTGTGCTGCCCGTTCCAGAGGAGACCGAGTCAGCCAAGCGGCTCTGAAACCTCGGTTTGCTGATTATTGCACTGGATGTGCAACTCATTTTGTGAATATATAGGAGTACTCTACAGTTGTGTTATTGGCCTTAACGTTATTATCCTATTGGGCACCTTTTTTATATAAGTTAAATATAACTTGCTTACCTGAAAAATCAAAATACCCAGCATTTACTATTGCATTTACCAGAAAAACCTAACTCTCTAGCAGATAAATCAATAAAAATACAACAAATAATATCTCAATATAGCCACGAATCAGTAAGTGCTACCCAGGTTCTGAACCAAAAATGAGCCGGCTCCTAAGCTTACATTCTTGCTTTTTCAAATAAACATAACAAGAGAACAAAGAAAAATTGATAATGGGAGTAAATTAAAAAGTTGCTTACAATTGCTGCTCTATCTGAATCATGAAAGTTTAATTTTGACAAGGCTATCCTTTTAATGCACTTTCAGTTCTTTAGAAAGACTTGCATTTTAGCTTATCAGTGCTGATTCATAAATCTCAGGGAGTGATAGCAGAACTAGCTCTATCTAACTGCGAAAAACTGTCAAAAATGCACTGAGATAAGAGGCGGCCTTCAAGGGCTTAGAAATTAGCATATGAGCCTTACTAGGTTTAGCTTTCAATAAATAATATCAAGAAAACAAGGCAGATCTGATGATAAAAGTAAATTGTAAAGTTGTATTTAACACTTCAGGGGGAAAAACAGCACAAACCTGATACAAGATTTTTTTTTTTTTTAAATTAGTGTGGCATTTGATAGAAGTACAATTAATGGTTATATTAAGTGAAGGAGGTAAAACACACACACACACATATATATATATAATACACGGAAGGGGGACTGCACTCCAAAACCGGACCAGGTACACATCCCATGACCCAGCAACATGCCAGCCCTGGGTGCTAAATAGCACTCACAAAAAGCTGTGCCGTCACCAGAGTCATAGGCAGTAACCCCAGATAGGAGTGGGTGCAAGAACCATGGGGGATTACAAAACAAATACAACACATAAAGGAAACCTAGCACTCACCAGCTAGCTCACAGCTAAGATTTAAAATGGAAAGGTTAGTCACTGCATCTGGCCAAATGGGATAAGCTCAGGCACCACGTCAAGGTCCTTTCCAACACCTGAGTCCTTAACACAGCCACACAAAGCAGGCTCTCAAAGCCAGACAAACTGGGAACAAGGGAGGGGTGCACAGGTATATGTAATCACCCAGCAACATACAAAACACGGAAGGGGGACTGCACTCCAAAACCGGACGAGGTACACATCCCATGACCCAGCAACATGCAAGCCCTGGGTGCTAAATAGCACTCACAAAAAGCTGTGCCGTCACCAGAGTCATAGGCTGTTAACCCCAGATAGGAGTGAGTGCAAGAACCATGGGGGATTACAAAACAAATACAACACATAAAGGAAACCCAGCACTCACTAGCTAGCTCACAGCTAAGATTTAAAATATGTGAGCTAGCTGGTGAGTGCTGGGTTTCCTTTATGTGTTTTATATATATATATATATATATATATATATATATATATATATATATATATATATATATATATACAGGGAGTGCAGAATTATTAGGCAAGTTGTATTTTTGAGGATTAATTTTATTATTGAACAACAACCATGTTCTCAATGAACCCAAAAAAATCATTAATATCAAAGCTGAATATTTTTGGAAGTAGTTTTTAGTTTGTTTTTAGTTTTAGCTATTTTAGGGGGATATCTGTGTGTGCAGGTGACTATTACTGTGCATAATTATTAGGCAACTTAACAAAAAACAAATATATACCCATTTCAATTATTTATTTTTACCAGTGAAACCAATATAACATCTCAACATTCACAAATATACATTTCTGACATTCAAAAACAAAACAAAAACAAATCAGTGACCAATATAGCCACCTTTCTTTGCAAGGACACTCAAAAGCCTGCCATCCATGGATTCTGTCAGTGTTTTGATCTGTTCACCATCAACATTGCATGCAGCAGCAACCACAGCCTCCCAGACACTGTTCAGAGAGGTGTACTGTTTTCCCTCCTTGTAAATCTCACATTTGATGATGGACCACAGGTTCTCAATGGGGTTCAGATCAGGTGAACAAGGAGGCCATGTCATTAGATTTTCTTCTTTTATACCCTTTCTTGCCAGCCACGCTGTGGAGTACTTGGACGCGTGTGATGGAGCATTGTCCTGCATGAAAATAATGTTTTTCTTGAAGGATGCAGACTTCTTCCTGTACCACTGCTTGAAGAAGGTGTCTTCCAGAAACTGGCAGTAGGACTGGGAGTTGAGCTTGACTCCATCCTCAACCCGAAAAGGCCCCACAAGCTCATCTTTGATGATACCAGCCCAAACCAGTACTCCACCTCTACCTTGCTGGCGTCTGAGTCGGACTGGAGCTCTCTGCCCTTTACCAATCCAGCCACGGGCCCATCCATCTGGCCCATCAAGACTCACTCTCATTTCATCAGTCCATAAAACCTTAGAAAAATCAGTCTTGAAATATTTCTTGGCCCAGTCTTGACGTTTCAGCTTGTGTGTCTTGTTCAGTGGTGGTCGTCTTTCAGCCTTTCTTACCTTGGCCATGTCTCTGAGTATTGCACACCTTGTGCTTTTGGGCACTCCAGTGATGTTGCAGCTCTGAAATATGGCCAAACTGGTGGCAAGTGGCATCTTGGCAGCTGCACGCTTGACTTTTCTCAGTTCATGGGCAGTTATTTTGCGCCTTGGTTTTTCCACATGCTTCTTGCGACCCTGTTGACTATTTTGAATGAAACGCTTGATTGTTCGATGATCACGCTTCAGAAGCTTTGCAACTTTAAGAGTGCTGCATCCCTCTGCAAGATATCTCACTATTTTTGACTTTTCTGAGCCTGTCAAGTCCTTCTTTTGACCCATTTTGCCAAAGGAAAGGAAGTTGCCTAATAATTATGCACACCTGATATAGGGTGCTGATGTCATTAGACCACACTCCTTCTCATTACAGAGATGCACATCACCTAATATGCTTAATTGGTAGTAGGCTTTCGAGCCTATACAGCTTGGAGTAAGACAACATGCATAAAGAGGATGATGTGGTCAAAATACTCATTTGCCTAATAATTCTGCACTCCCTGGCCTAGATTTGGAGTTCGGCGGTAAAAGGGCTGTTAACGCTCCGCGGGCTTTTTTCTGGCCGCACCATAAATTTAACTCTGGTATCGAGAGTTAAAACAAATGCTGCGTTAGGCTCCAAAAAAGGAGCGTAGAGCATTTTTACCGCAAAAGCAACTCTCGATACCAGAGTTGCTTACGGACGCGGCCGGCCTCAAAAACGTGCTCGTGCACGATTCTCCCATAGGAAACAATGGGACTGTTTGAGCTGAAAAAAAACCTAACACCTGCAAAAAAGCAGCGTTCAGCTCCTAACGCAGCCCCATTGTTTCCTATGGGGGAACACTTCCTACGTCTGCACCTAACACCCTAACATGTACCCCGAGTCTAAACACCCCTAATCTTACACTTATTAACCCCTAATCTGCCGCCCCCGCTATCGCTGACCCCTGCATATTTTTTTTAACCCCTAATCTGCCGCTCCGTAAAACGCCTCCACCTACGTTATCCCTATGTACCCCTAATCTGCTGCCCTAACATCGCCGACCCCTATGTTATATTTATTAACCCCTAATCTGCCCCCCACAACGTCGCCGACACCTACCTACACTTATTAACCCCTAATCTGCCGAGCGGACCTGAGCGCTACTATAATAAAGTTATTAACCCCTAATCCGCCTCACTAACCCTATCATAAATAGTATTAACCCCTAATCTGCCCTCCCTAACATCGCCGACACCTACCTTCAATTATTAACCCCTAAACTTCCGATCGGAGCTCACCGCTATTCTAATAAATGGATTAACCCCTAAAGCTAAGTCTAACCCTAACACTAACACCCCCCTAAGTTAAATATAATTTTTATATAACGAAATAAATTAACTCTTATTAAATAACTTATTCCTATTTAAAGCTAAATACTTACCTGTAAAATAAATCCTAATATAGCTACAATATAAATTATAATTATATTATAGCTATTTTAGGATTAATATTTATTTTACAGGCAACTTTGTAATTATTTTAACCAGGTACAATAGCTATTAAATAGTTAAGAACTATTTAATAGTTACCTAGTTAAAATAATAACAAATTTACCTGTAAAATAAATCCTAACCTAAGTTATAATTAAACCTAACACTACCCTATCAATAAAATAATTAAATAAACTACCTACAATTACCTACAATTAACCTAACACTACACTATCAATAAATAAATTAAACACAATTGCTACAAATAAATACAATTAAATAAACTAGCTAAAGTACAAAAAATAAAAAAGAACTAAGTTACAGAAAATAAAAAAATATTTACAAACATAAGAAAAATATTACAACAATTTTAAACTAATTACACCTACTCTAAGCCCCCTAATAAAATAACAAAGCCCCCCAAAATAAAAAATTCCCTACCCTATTCTAAATTAAAAAAGTTACAAGCTCTTTTACCTTACCAGCCCTGAACAGGGCCCTTTGCGGGGCATGCCCCAAGAATTTCAGCTCTTTTGCCTGTAAAAGAATAAATACAATACCCCCCCCCCAACATTACAACCCACCACCCACATACCCCTAATCTAACCCAAACCCCCCTTAAATAAACCTAACACTAAGCCCCTGAAGATCTTCCTACCTTGTCTTCACCATCCAGGTATCACCGATCCGTCCTGGCTCCAAGATCTTCATCCAACCCAAGCGGGGGTTGGCGATCCATAATCCGGTGCTCCAAAGTCTTCCTCCTATCCGGCAAGAAGAGGACATCCGGACCGGCAAACATCTTCTCCAAGCGGCATCTTCGATCTTCTTCCATCCGGTGCGGAGCGGGTCCATCTTGAAGCAGGCAACGCGGATCCATCCTCTTCTTCCGATGTCTCCCGACTAATGACGGTTCCTTTAAGGGACGTCATCCAAGATGGCGTCCCTCGAATTCCGATTGGCTGATAGGATTCTATCAGCCAATCGGAATTAAGGTAGGAATTTTCTGATTGGCTGATGGAATCAGCCAATCAGAATCAAGTTCAATCCGATTGGCCGATCCCATCAGCCAATCAGATTGAGCTCGCATTCTATTGGCTGATCGGAACAGCCAATAGAATGCGAGCTCAATCTGATTGGCTGATTGGATCAGCCAATCGGATTGAACTTGATTCTGATTGGCTGATTCCATCAGCCAATCAGAAAATTCCTACCTTAATTCCGATTGGCTGATAGAATCCTATCAGCCAATCGGAATTCGAGGGACGCCATCTTGGATGACGTCCCTTAAAGGAACCGTCATTAGTCGGGAGACATCGGAAGAAGAGGATGGATCCGCGTCGCCTGCTTCAAGATGGACCCGCTCCGCACCGGATGGAAGAAGATCGAAGATGCCGCTTGGATAAGATGTTTGCCGGTCCGGATGTCCTCTTCTTGCCGGATAGGAGGAAGACTTTGGAGCACCGGATTATGGATCGCCAACCCCCGCTTGGGTTGGATGAAGATCTTGGAGCCAGGACGGATCGGTGATACCTGGATGGTGAAGACAAGGTAGGAAGATCTTCAGGGGCTTAGTGTTAGGTTTATTTAAGGGGGGTTTGGGTTAGATTAGGGGTATGTGGGTGGTGGGTTGTAATGTTGGGGGGGGGGTATTGTATTTATTCTTTTACAGGCAAAAGTTATATTAGGATTTATTTTACAGGTAAGTATTTAGCTTTAAATAGGAATAAGTTATTTAATAAGAGTTAATTTATTTCGTTAGATAAAAATTATATTTAACTTAGGGGGGTGTTAGTGTTAGGGTTAGACTTAGCTTTAGGGGTTAATCCATTTATTAGAATAGCGGTGAGCTCCGATCGGAAGTTTAGGGGTTAATAATTGAAGTTAGGTGTCGGCGATGTTAGGGAGGGCAGATTAGGGGTTAATACTATTTATGATAGGGTTAGTGAGGCGGATTAGGGGTTAATAACTTTATTATAGTAGCGCTCAGGTCCGCTCGGCAGATTAGGGGTTAATAAGTGTAGGCAGGTGTCGGCGACGTTGAGGGGGGCAGATTAGGGGTTAATAAATATAATATAGGGGTCGGCGGTGTTAGGGGCAGCAGATTAGGGGTACATAGGGATAACGTAGGTGGGGGCGATTTGCGGTCGGAAGATTAGGGGTTAATTATTGTAAGTAGCTGGCGGCGACGTTGTGGGGGGCAGGTTAGGGGTGAATAAATATAATACAGGGGTCGGCGGGGTTAGGGGTAGCAGATTAGGGGTACATAAGTATAACGTAGGTGGCGGTCGGCAGATTAGGGGTTAAAAATTTTAATCGAGTGGCGGCGGTGTGGGGGGAGCTCGGTTTAGGGGTACATAGGTAGTTTATGGGTGTTAGTGTACTTTAGGGTACAGTAGTTAAGAGCTTTATAAACCGGCGTTAGCCAGAAAGCTCTTAACTCCTGCTATTTTCAGGCGGCTGGAGTTTTGTCGTTAGAGCTCTAACGCTCACTGCAGAAACGACTCTAAATACCAGCGTTAGAAAGATCCCATTGAAAAGATAGGCTACGCAAATGGCGTAGGGGGATCTGCGGTATGGAAAAGTCGCGGCTGAAAAGTGAGCGTTAGACCCTTTAATCACTGACTCCAAATACCAGCGGGCGCCCAAAACCAGCGTTAGGAGCCTCTAACGCTGGTTTTGACGGCTACCGCCGAACTCTAAATCTAGGCCCCTGTGTGTATATATATATATATATATATATATATATATATATATATATATAACATACTTCAAAATTCAGATAGATGAAAAGGGGTTAAAGGCTGAAAGAAACAGTGAAGCCTTGCAGACCTATAGGTTATACAAGGGCAGAGTAGTTTTATATACACAGAGCAAACTAAAAAAAAGAGCAGTTCAGATTGATAGGTAACCAAACTCACATAATCAATAGTTCAGAAGAACATGTTCATTTGTGATGTCCTTTGTCTTGGGACCAGAGCTAATCAAATTTATGTGCATAGCAACATCTGATCATCAACCACTCTATCTACAGAGCAAAAGGGGGAAGATTTGAAAGTGTCTATTCATCAGCAGGGGTGGAGAGCTGCAAAGAGCATGCTACTCCTGCATGTCAGGTCTCATGCTTTAGAGGCTGGTAAGGATTTTTATTTCTGTCCTGCTCTCTAATTTAGTGTTTACAGGGAGTGCACATAGCAGAGACCATGTAACCTGACACGATTGAATGATTACAGGGCTTGTAGCATGCCTAAAAGCCTTGGAAGTGAAAACAAATTTGTGTGGGAAGAAGGGCACATAAAAGGACCAGATTATATCAACAGGTAAAGGAGGGATGTTATAACACCACTATGTGCCGTACCAGCAAACATATCTTAGAGAAGTAAGACCTATGTTCTGCAGCAGCAGACTATACTGCATGCAATCTCCCCTGCACCTTATATCAGCCAAAACCCCTACTTTCCTTACATTTGTTTAGACCGGCTCAGCCCCTGATGTCTTCAACTTTCCTTGATAAGAACTGACACATTTACTGTGAGCTGCCTGCCTGCTTCCTGCATTTTCCACAGCCCGTCATGCCGCCTGGGAGTGATGCGCACATGACAGTGCACGCCCCTCCAACCACTATTCCTCCACCCTTGTACTCAGCCAGCATGCTTGAGCTCTGTTCTCTGAAAAGACTGGAGTAGCCAGGTACTCATTAGGGGACTGTGTGCTGCTCACACAGATTATTTTTGCAATTTCCAGCTGCCTATTGAATACAGTTTCCCAAACTGTGGAGCAGCATATATGGCAAACTGGGAAATAAGCTGTGCAGAGAGCAACATTTAGGATGCACAGTAAAATGTTAACAGTGGGTTCTGGCGCCCCGGGCAGCTTCCCTACTCGCCCCTAGAAACGGCCCTGATTATAGGTGGAGATGAATTTAATTGAGTTAGTTGAACTGTGCTCTTTGGGTTTCAGTAAATAATCCCTGTCTTTTGTAAGGGCCTTGTGGTATGCCCTTATAGTGATTTTCTAGAATATCCACGTAGCAGAAGTCTATTTCTTAAGTCTAATGCTGCCTTTTTAAAAGATTCTAATGTAGTGCTGTTTCTCTTGATTCTTAGATATTCACCATATGGAAGACCTCTAACTGTAGAGGGATGATGGTGACTTGATGCATGTAAAATGTTGTTAGTTGCAGTACACATCAGTCTCTAGTTTATTGTCTACCTTTTTTATTACCAAATCTATGAATTCCACATTGTCTACATTAGTTGTGTGTGTTAGAAAAAGGCTAAAAGGATTAACATTAAGTATATTGATACATTCCTCTAGTGTTTCCACTGGTCCGTTCCATATATATAAGATATCATCTATATATCTGGAGCAGTGGGATATATGTTGTGTATAGCTCATTAAAGATTCATGAAATACTACCATTTCCTCCCACCACCCCAGATATATATTTGCGTAGGTGGGGGCACACGAGGTGCCCATGGCAGTGCCACATATTTGTAAGTAAAACATTTCTCGTCAAATACAAAGTAGTTGTGGCTCAATTCATATTTAAGCAGTTTTATTATGAAATATTTGGTCTTTGCGCTTATTTCTTTGTTTTTCTCCAGAAAATGAGCCACTGCTTTGCATCCCCACTCTGTTTGAATGCTTGTGTACAGCGATTCTACATCACATGTCACCAATAAAGAGTTTAACGTTACATTGACATTCTGAATCTTATTTAATATGTGCATGGTATCTCTCGTGTGTGAGGGAAGAGCTTCAACCATATACCTAAGTCTAGCGTCCAAATATCTGCTGGCTGCTTCCATAAGAGAACTGATACCGGACACAATCGGTCTCCCCGGTGGAGAAAGAATGTACTTATGTATTTTGGGTAGGAGATATAAGGTCACAACCTTTGGATTTTTAACTTCAAGGAATTTATGTTGTCTCTTATGAATAGATCCTTCTGCCAGAGCATTATTTATCAACTTATTATATTGCTCTAAGAACAATTCACTGGGGTTCCCTAATAAGCATTTTTAATTTTTCTTATTACTTAATTATTTATTGGCCCCTGCTACGTATATAGATGTGAGCCATATCACAATATTGCCCCCTTGTCACTATTTTTGATCTGTACATCAGTCCATTCAGACAATTATCTTAGAGCATCCATTTCTTGTTTGTGTAAATTTGCTCCAAAAGTTTTTTTAGACTCTTTGATGGATAAGATGTCATTACAGACCAACTTTTAAAAAGTTACAGTATGGTATGAGACATTATTGGGTGGAACAAAATGTGATTTTGTTTGTAAAATTTTGTGCCAACTATTATCTGTTGGTTCATTGCTTGTTGGTTCGGATTTCCCCACCAGAGTGATAAGGTCCCTTAATGCTGATAAGTCAGCTTGATTTAATGAACCTATGTCTGCATTATTAGAAAAATATTTTTTGAGCAAAATCTTTCTTGCAAATAAATGAGTATCTTTAATGGCCTCAAACTTGTCAATTTTGGCTAGTGGGTACAAATGACAAGCCCTTTCAGAGTACTGAGATGTGTGTATGTGTAAGTGTTTTATCTGATAAATTGATAATATCTAAGCCAGAATCACTTATTTCTTTCTGTTGAACTGGGTTTTCTGACTGAAGCAAATTTGACATCTCGGGCAGGGTTTGTTTGCCCCTTCCCCTCTGGGTTCTCCTCCTATAGGGACACTTTTTTTGCTAATATGAGGCTTTATTCTATTGCTCAGTATGGGTTTCGGTATTCTTTCCCCATATGGGTTTTCCCTATCAGTAGTCTCACACTCAGAAATATCTGAGTCTAAGTTAGTCATTTCACTAGCCAGGGCATACCACAAGCCCCTTGCAAAAGACAGGAATGATTTACTGAAACCCAACTAACTCACTTAGATTCATCCCCACCATTAATTATCAAAGTGATCAATTTTCAAATATAGTCAATAAGCATTGACATATTTTAAGGGGAGAGGAACAATTAAGATCACTATTACCAGATAAACCCTTGTTTACATTCAGAAGAGCACAAAACCTCAATGATTGCCTTACCAAATGTAATTTCAACAGAAATGCTAAGAAAGCACCACTATATAGGGGCTCCATCCCATGTGGGGCCTGTAAAGTGTGCCAACCTATGGTCAAAAAAGAAGTCATGGTTGATAGATTTAACAAGAAATGGAAGATTAACACACACATCAATTACCAAAGTACAAATGTCATATATTGTGTAACATGCTCATGTGACCACTTTTATGTTGGGATTACTACCAGAAAGTTGGGTAAATTAATATCCGCAATGCACGAAAAAAGATTACAAGTGTGGTTAGACATTTTCTACAACACCATGGTAGGAGTACAGGAGCTTTCACATGTTGGGGACTAGAAAAGGTTAAACCTGGGATCAGAGGTGGGGGATGTGAACAAACATTGCTCCAAAAAGAAACAGATTGTATATTCAGACTCAATACAGTAATGCCATATGGAATGAATGAAGCAAATAATGTTTGGGGTTTTATGTAAAGAAAATGATCCTCATACACAGAATCTGTAATTCCAAAAATATTTTTAATGTATTTTAGTGAATATGTGTCAGCTATACAGGGAGTGCAGAATTATTAGGCAAGTTGTATTTTTAGGTGGCCAGCAACAACGTTGCAGGACAACCTATTGTTATTGTTCGGATTATTATTATTATTATTATTATTATTATTATTATTCTTTTTATTCCGCCAAGCTTTGTATTCAATTGCCCATAACTGTTTAACTGTTTTTACAAAGCTCTTAAAATCAGGTATGCTGGTACAGCCTATTGCTGTGCTACATCTCATGCAAAATTGAACTCATAGGTCACATGCTCTGGCAGCCATATTGCTTTTTGCGACAAATTTCGACAAACGCTTAAAAATCTTTAGCTCTGGAACTGCTTATGTTACAACTTTGAAACTCGCTCTGCTTAGTGCTACTATGACCTGAAATTGCTGTTGCTCAAGAGAAGTGCCTAGGTCACATGATGTGGCAGCCATCTTGCATTTTGCGAAAATATTCAAACATCTTCTTCTCCTAAACCGCTTAGTGCAATGACGCGCAATTTTGCACATATGCTCCTAGCAAGTTCCTCTACCAAGTTTGTTCAAACTGCGATTTTTCCATAATCAACATGGCTGCTGTGAGACATTAACCTTTTTATCGCCATTTAATTGCGTAATTTTGCACTTTATACATTAGTTTTACAATATTTAATAATATTACAGTGTAATAGACACATGATTACACATAGCCATAACCCTTAAAGACAATATTGCAGTTAAAATTCGCATTGCGCAGTCGCCTTCGTGAAATAAAACATTTGCAAATTTTCATGAAACTTCTGCAAATTGTAGAGGTCTATAGTGAGCATTAGTATGTGCAATTTGAAAGCCATACATTGCATAGCTTGGCGGCCATTTTGTTTCGTATGCGCCATTTTTAAAAACTATAAAAATCTTCTTCTCCGAAACCGCTTATGGGACAGACTTGAAATTTTGTTTATAGAGTTATCTTATGACTAACATTCAGATTTGTTCAAGAGAAGTTGATACGTCATGTGGTTTGGCAGCCATTTTGAATTGTTCAAAATTGCTTAACGATATATTTAAATTCATAATAAAACAAAATCCGTTTTATAAAAATGCTTTATTTTTGCCATGTTTATTGACATCTATAGTGAGCACTATTGTGCGTAATATGGAGGCTGTATATCTTACGATCGGGCAGCCATCTTGGTTTATGCGAAAATTTCGAAAGTCTATTTTCTCTGCAACCGCTTATGTAAGAACTGTGAAATTTGCTGTACAGTCTTATATTGTTACCTAGATTCACAATTGCTCATTAGGAGAGAATCAGACACATGATGCGGCAGCAATATCGGTTTTATGTTTATCGTAATTATTTGTAATTCAATACTTCCTCTTTTGAGTCAATTGCTCACAAAACACAAATTACTTATGCTAAACTCTTGAAATCAGGTATGCTGGTACAGACTATTGCAATGCTACATATCATGCAATATTGAACTCATAGGTCATAAGGTTACGCAGCCATTTTGTTTTTTGCGACAAATTTCGAGAACTGCTTAATAATCTTTAGCTCTGGAACTGTTTATGTTGCAACTTTGAAACTTGCTGTGCTTAGTGATGCTATGACCTAGATTTTCCATTGCTCCACAGAAGTGATTTAGTCACATGATGTAGCAACCATCTTGCATTTTGCAAAAATCTTTAAACATCTTCTTCTCTTAAACCGCTTAGTGCAATAAAGCGCAATTTTGCAGGTATGTTTGTTGCAAGTTCCTCTACCAACATTGTTAAACTTGCGATTTTTCCATAATCAACATGACTGCTGTGAGACATTAACCTTTCTATCGCCATTTAATTGCGTAATTTTGCACTTTATACATTAGTTTTACAATATTTAACAATATTACAGTGTAATAGACACATGATTACACATAGTCATAACCCTTAAAGACAATATTGCAGTTAAAATTCGCATTGCGCAGTCGCCTTCGTGAAATAAAACATTTGCAAATTTTCATGAAACTTCTGCAAATTGTAGAGGTCTATAGTGAGCATTAGTATGTGCAATTTGAAAGCCATACATTGCATAGCTTGGCGGCCAGTTTGTTTCGTATGCGCCATTTTTAAAAACTATAAAAATCTTCTTCTCCAAAACCGCTTATGGGACAGACTTGAAATTTTGTTTATAGAGTTATCTTATGACTAACATTCAGATTTGTTCAAGAGAAGTTGATACGTCATGTGGTTTGACAGCCATTTTGAATTGTTCAAAATTGCTTAATGATATATTTAAATTCATAATAAAACAAAAACTGTTTTACAAAAATGCTTTATTTTTGCCATGTTTATTGACATCTATAGTGAGCACTATTGTGCATAATATAGAGGCTGTATATCTTACGATCGGGCAGCCATCTTGGTTTATGCGAAAATTTCGAAAGTCTATTTTCTCTGCAACCGCTTATGTAAGAACTGTGAAATTTGCTGTACCGTCTTATATTGTGACCTAGAGTCACAGTTGTTCATGTTGAAGGAATTAGTCACAAGCTGTGGCAGCCATATTGGTTTACGCAAAAAAAATTAAACTGTGTTTTCTTTCCAACCGCTTATGTTAAAACTGTGAAATTTGCTGTATAACCATATATTGTCACCTAGAGTTAAATTTGTTCATGTTGAAAGTATGGGTCATATGGTGTGGCAGCCATTTTAAAAAACGCAAACATTTCGAAAATGTGTTTATTTTCCAAATGCTTATGTTCGAACTTTAAACAGTTGTTATATAGCTTTATTTTGTGACATAACTACTTATATGGCATTGCAAAAATAATGCGCTGGCCACCTCTATTGCTGCTTGCAGCTATATTTGAGGATTATTTTTATTATTGAACAACAACTATGTTCTCAATGAACCCAAAAAACTCATTAATATCAAAGCTGAATAGTTTTGGAAGTAGTTTTTAGTTTGTTTTTAGTTATAGCTATTTTAGGGGGATATCTGTGTGTGCAGGTGACTATTACTGTGCATAATTATTAGGCAACTTAACAAAAAACAAATATATACCCATTTAAATTATTTATTTTTACCAGTGAAACCAATATAACATCTCAACATTCACAAATATACATTTCTGACATTCAAAAACAAAACAAAAACAAATCAGTGACCAATATAGCCACTTTTCTTTGTAAGGACACTTGAAAGCCTGCCATCCTCTACTTAATGTATTACCATCTTTGTATACAGTTGTATCCAGAAAATTAATCTGTTGGGTAGAGTAAGTCAGTGTAAATGTCATTGATGCGTTGATGTCTTCAACAAACTGTAGCAAGGACTCCAATGAGCCCCCCTCTTCACTATATATATATATATATATATATATATATATATATATATATATATATATATATATCCTATTATATAAAAGGCCAAGTGTGTTTGTCCGAAGCTGTCATGCGCAATACAGACAGCACGAGGACAAACACACCTGGCTTTTGAGTCCCTGCTCCTGCTGGTGATCCGATCTGTGCCGAGGTAGGAGTGGGCGTGGCCGGGCGCAGTCGCACGTTGGAAGATGGGAGAGAGATAGAGAGAGGGAAGAGAGATAGAGAGGGGGGAGAACGAGAGGGGGAGAGAGACAGCAAAAGACAGGGGGGAGAAAGAGAAGGGAAGAGACATCAAAAGACAGGGGAGAGAGAGACAGTAAAAGAGAGGGGGGAGAGAGACAGCAAAAGAGAGAAGGGGAAAAAGACAGCAAAAGAGAGAGGGGAGAGAGACAGCAAAAGAGAGAGGGGGGAGAGACAGCAAAAGAGAGGGGGGAGAGACAGCAAAAGAGAGAGGGGGAGAGAGACAGCAAAAAAGAGGGGGAGAGAGACAGCAAAAGAGAGGGGGAGAGAGACAGCAAAAGAGAGAGGGGAGAGAGACAGCAAAAGAGAGGGGGGAGAGACAGCAAAAGAGAGGGGGGATAGAGACAGCAAAAGAGAGGGGGGAAAGAGAAAGCAAAAGAGAGGGGGAGAGAGAGCAAAAGAGAGGGGGGGAAGAGCGCAAAAGAGAGGGGGGAGAGAGAGCGCAAAAGAGAGGGAGGAGAGAGACAGCAAAAGAGAGGGGGGGAGAGAGACAGCAAAAGAGAGGGGGGGAGAGAGACAGCAAAAAAGAGGGGGAGAGAGACAGCAAAAGAGAGGGGGAGAGAGACAGCAAAAGAGAGAGGGGAGAGAGACAGCAAAAGAGAGGGGGGGAGAGACAGCAAAAGAGAGGGGGGATAGAGACAGCAAAAGAGAGAGGGGGAGAGAGAAAGCAAAAGAGAGGGGGAGAGAGAGCAAAAGAGAGGGGGGGAAGAGCGCAAAAGAGAGGGGGGAGAGAGAGCGCAAAAGAGAGAGAGGAGAGAGACAGCAAAAGAGAGGGGGGAGAGAGACAGCAAAAGAGAGGGGAGAGAGACAGCAAAAGAGAGAGGGGGAGAGAGACAGCAAAAGAGAGGGGGGATAGAGACAGCAAAAGAGAGAGGGGGAGAGAGACAGCAAAAGAGAGGGGGAGAGAGCACAAAAGAGAGGGGGGAAGAGCGCAAAAGAGAGGGGGAGAGAGAGCGCAAAAGAGAGGGGGGAAGAGAGAGCGCAAAAGAGGGGGGAGAGAGAGAGAGCGCAAAAGAGAGGGGGGAAGAGCGCAAAAGAGAAGGGGGAGAGAGAGCACAAAAGAGAGGGGGGAGAGAGCGCAAAAGAGAGGGGTGGAGAGAGAGCGCAAAAGAGAGGGGGGTGAGAAAGCGCAAAAGAGAGGGGATGAGAGAGCGCAAAAGAGAGGGGGGAGAGAGAGCGCAAAAGAAAGGGGGGCAGAGAGAGCGCAAAAGAGAGGGGGGGAGATCGCAAAAGAGAGGGGGAGAGAGAGCGCAAAAGAGAGGGGGAGAGAGTGCAAAAGAGAGGGGGGAGAGAGAGCGCAAAAGAGAGGGGGGGAGATCGCAAAAGAGAGGGGGAGAGAGAGCGCAAAAGAGAGGGGGAGAAAGAGCGCAAAAGAGAGAAAGAGAAGGGAAGAGACATCAAAAGACAGGGGGGAGAGAGACAGTAAAAGAGAGGGGGGAGAGAGACAGCAAAAGAGAGAAGGGGAAAAAGACAGCAAAAGAGAGAGGGGAGAGAGACAGCAAAAGAGAGAGGGGGGAGAGACAGCAAAAGAGAGGGGGGAGAGACAGCAAAAGAGAGAGGGGGAGAGAGACTGCAAAAAAGAGGGGGAGAGAGACAGCAAAAGAGAGGGGGAGAGAGAGCAAAAGAGAGGGGGGGAAGAGCGCAAAAGAGAGGGGGGGAGAGAGCGCAAAAGAGAGGGAGGAGAGAGACAGCAAAAGAGAGGGGGGAGAGAGACAGCAAAAGAGAGGGGAGAGAGACAGCAAAAGAGAGAGGAGAGAGAAATTAATCTGTTGGTTAGAGTAAGTCAGTGTAAATGTTATTGATGCGTTGATGTCTTCAACAAACTGTAGCAAGGACTCCAATGAGCCCCCCTCTTCACTATATATATATATATATATATATATATATATATATATATATATCCTATTATATAAAAGGCCAAGTGTGTTTGTCCGAAGCTGTCATGCGCAATAAAGACAGCACGAGGACAAACACACCTGGCCTTTGAGTCCCTGCTCCTGCTGGTGATCCGATCTATGCCGAGGTAGGAGTGGGCGTGGCCGGGCGCAGTCGCACGTTGGAAGATGGGAGAGAGATAGAGAGAGGGAAGAGAGATAGAGAGGGGGGAGAAAGAGAGGGGGAGAGAGACAGCAAAAGACAGGGGGGAGAAAGAGAAGGGAAGAGACATCAAAAGACAGGGGGGAGAGAGACAGTAAAAGAGAGGGGGGAGAGAGACAGCAAAAGAGAGAAGGGGAAAAAGACAGCAAAAGAGAGAGGGGAGAGAGACAGCAAAAGAAAAAAGGGGGGAGAGACAGCAAAAGAGAGGGGGGAGAGACAGCAAAAGAGAGAGGGGGAGAGAGACAGCAAAAAAGAGGGGGAGAGAGACAGCAAAAGAGAGGGGGAGAGAGACAGCAAAAGAGAGAGGGGATAGAGACAGCAAAAGAGAGGGGGGGAGAGACAGCAAAAGAGAGGGGGGATAGAGACAGCAAAAGAGAGAGGGGGAGAGAGAAAGCAAAAGAGAGGGGGAGAGAGAGCAAAAGAGAGGGGGGGGAAGAGCGCAAAAGAGAGGGGGGAGAGAGAGCGCAAAAGAGAGGGAGGAGAGAGACAGCAAAAGAGAGGGGGGAGAGAGACAGCAAAAGAGAGGGGGGGAGAGACAGCAAAAAAGAGGGGGAGAGAGACAGCAAAAGAGAGGGGGAGAGAGACAGCAAAAGAGAGAGGGGAGAGAGACAGCAAAAGAGAGGGGGGAGAGACAGCAAAAGAGAGAGGGGGAGAGAGAAAGCAAAAGAGAGAGGGGGAGAGAGAAAGCAAAAGAGAGGGGGAGAGAGAGAGCAAAAGAGAGGGGGGGAAGAGCGCAAAAGAGAGGGGGGAGAGAGAGCGCAAAAGAGAGGGAGGAGAGAGACAGCAAAAGAGAGGGGGGAGAGAGACAGCAAAAGAGAGGGGAGAGAGACAGCAAAAGAGAGAGGGGGAGAGAGACAGCAAAAGAGAGGGGGGATAGAGACAGCAAAAGAGAGAGGGGGAGAGAGACAGCAAAAGAGAGGGGGAGAGAGCACAAAAGAGAGGGGGGAAGAGCGCAAAAGAGAGGGGGAGAGAGAGTGCAAAAGAGAGGGGGAAGAGAGAGCGCAAAAGAGGGGGGAGAGAGAGAGAGCGCAAAAGAGAGGGGGGAAGAGCGCAAAAGAGAAGGGGGAGAGAGAGCACAAAAGAGAGGGGGGAGAGAGCGCAAAAGAGAGGGGTGGAGAGAGAGCGCAAAAGAGAGGGGGGTGAGAAAGCGCAAAAGAGAGGGGATGAGAGAGCGCAAAAGAGAGGGGGGAGATAGAGCGCAAAAGAGAGGGGGGGAGAGAGAGCGCAAAAGAGAGGGGGGAGAGAGCTCAAAAGAGAGGGGGAGAGAGCGCAAAAGAGAGGGGGGAGAGAGAGCGCAAAAGAGAGGGGGGGAAAGAGCGCAAAAGAGAGAAAGAGAAGGGAAGAGACATCAAAAGACAGGGGGGAGAGAGACAGTAAAAGAGAGGGGGGAGAGAGACAGCAAAAGAGAGAAGGGGAAAAAGACAGCAAAAGAGAGAGGGGAGAGAGACAGCAAAAGAGAGAGGGGGGAGAGACAGCAAAAGAGAGGGGGGAGAGACAGCAAAAGAGAGAGGGGGAGAGAGACAGCAAAAAAGAGGGGGAGAGAGACAGCAAAAGAGAGGGGGAGAGAGAGCAAAAGAGAGGGGGGGAAGAGCGCAAAAGAGAGGGGGGAGAGAGAGCGCAAAAGAGAGGGAGGAGAGAGACAGCAAAAGAGAGGGGGGAGAGAGACAGCAAAAGAGAGGGGAGAGAGACAGCAAAAGAGAGAGGGGGAGAGAGACAGCAAAATAGAGGGGGTATAGAGACAGCAAAAGAGAGAGGGGGAGAGAGACAGCAAAAGAGAGGGGGAGAGAGCACAAAAGAGAGGGGGGAAGAGCGCAAAAGAGAGGGGAAGAGAGAGCGCAAAAGAGGGGGGAGAGAGAGAGCGCAAAAGAGAGGGGGGAAGAGCGCAAAAGAGAAGGGGGAGAGAGAGCACAAAAGAGAGGGGGGAGAGAGCGCAAAAGAGAGGGGTGGAGAGAGAGCGCAAAAGAGAGGGGGGTGAGAAAGCGCAAAAGAGAGGGGATGAGAGAGCACAAAAGAGAGGGGGGAGAGAGAGCGCAAAAGAGAGGGGGGAGAGAGAGCGCAAAAGAGAGGGAGGAGAGAGACAGCAAAAGAGAGGGGGGAGAGAGACAGCAAAAGAGAGGGGAGAGAGACAGCAAAAGAGAGAGGGGGAGAGAGACAGCAAAAGAGAGGGGGGATAGAGACAGCAAAAGAGAGAGGGGGAGAGAGACAGCAAAAGAGAGGGGGAGAGAGCACAAAAGAGAGGGGGGAAGAGCGCAAAAGAGAGGGGGAGAGAGAGTGCAAAAGAGAGGGGGAAGAGAGAGCGCAAAAGAGGGGGGAGAGAGAGAGAGCGCAAAAGAGAGGGGGGAAGAGCGCAAAAGAGAAGGGGGAGAGAGAGCACAAAAGAGAGGGGGGAGAGAGCGCAAAAGAGAGGGGTGGAGAGAGAGCGCAAAAGAGAGGGGGGGAGAGAGAGCGCAAAAGAGAGGGGGGAGAGAGCTCAAAAGAGAGGGGGAGAGAGCGCAAAAGAGAGGGGGGAGAGAGAGCGCAAAAGAGAGGGGGGGAAAGAGCGCAAAAGAGAGAAAGAGAAGGGAAGAGACATCAAAAGACAGGGGGGAGAGAGACAGTAAAAGAGAGGGGGGAGAGAGACAGCAAAAGAGAGAAGGGGAAAAAGACAGCAAAAGAGAGAGGGGAGAGAGACAGCAAAAGAGAGAGGGGGGAGAGACAGCAAAAGAGAGGGGGGAGAGACAGCAAAAGAGAGAGGGGGAGAGAGACAGCAAAAAAGAGGGGGAGAGAGACAGCAAAAGAGAGGGGGAGAGAGAGCAAAAGAGAGGGGGGGAAGAGCGCAAAAGAGAGGGGGGAGAGAGAGCGCAAAAGAGAGGGAGGAGAGAGACAGCAAAAGAGAGGGGGGAGAGAGACAGCAAAAGAGAGGGGAGAGAGACAGCAAAAGAGAGAGGGGGAGAGAGACAGCAAAATAGAGGGGGTATAGAGACAGCAAAAGAGAGAGGGGGAGAGAGACAGCAAAAGAGAGGGGGAGAGAGCACAAAAGAGAGGGGGGAAGAGCGCAAAAGAGAGGGGAAGAGAGAGCGCAAAAGAGGGGGGAGAGAGAGAGCGCAAAAGAGAGGGGGGAAGAGCGCAAAAGAGAAGGGGGAGAGAGAGCACAAAAGAGAGGGGGGAGAGAGCGCAAAAGAGAGGGGTGGAGAGAGAGCGCAAAAGAGAGGGGGGTGAGAAAGCGCAAAAGAGAGGGGATGAGAGAGCACAAAAGAGAGGGGGGAGAGAGAGCGCAAAAGAGAGGGGGGAGAGAGAGCGCAAAAGAGAGGGGGAGAGAGCGCAAAAGAGGGGGGAGAGAGAGAGAGCGCAAAAGAGAAGGGGGAGAGAGAGCAAAAAAAAAAGAGGGGGGAGAGAGCGCAAAAGAGAGGGGTGGAGAGAGAGCGCAAAAGAGAGGGGGGTGAGAAAGCGCAAAAGAGAGGGGATGAGAGAGCGCAAAAGAGAGGGGGGAGAGAGAGCGCAAAAGAGAGGGGGGGAGAGAGAGCGCAAAAGAGAGGGGGGAGAGAGCTCAAAAGAGAGGGGGAGAGAGCGCAAAAGAGAGGGGGGAGAGAGAGCGCAAAAGAGAGGGGGGGGAGATCGCAAAAGAGAGGGGGAGAGAGAGCGCAAAAGAGAGGGGGAGAAAGAGCGCAAAAGAGAGAAAGAGAAGGGAAGAGACATCAAAAGACAGGGGGGAGAGAGACAGTAAAAGAGAGGGGGGAGAGAGACAGCAAAAGAGAGAAGGGGAAAAAGACAGCAAAAGAGAGAGGGGAGAGAGACAGCAAAAGAGAGAGGGG
Organism: Bombina bombina; assembly: GCF_027579735.1. Classification (NCBI taxonomy): domain Eukaryota; kingdom Metazoa; phylum Chordata; class Amphibia; order Anura; family Bombinatoridae; genus Bombina; species Bombina bombina. The sequence goes on from NC_069499.1 coordinate 381,090,941, forward strand.
GGAGAGACAGCAAAAGAGAGGGGGGAGAGACAGCAAAAGAGAGAGGGGGAGAGAGACAGCAAAAAAGAGGGGGAGAGAGACAGCAAAAGAGAGGGGGAGAGAGACAGCAAAAGAGAGAGGGGAGAGAGACAGCAAAAGAGAGGGGGGAGAGACAGCAAAAGAGAGGGGGGATAGAGACAGCAAAAGAGAGAGGGGGAGAGAGAAAGCAAAAGAGAGGGGGAGAGAGAGCAAAAGAGAGGGGGGGAAGAGCGCAAAAGAGAGGGGGGAGAGAGAGCGCAAAAGAGAGGGAGGAGAGAGACAGCAAAAGAGAGGGGGGAGAGAGACAGCAAAAGAGAGGGGAGAGAGACAGCAAAAGAGAGAGGGGGAGAGAGACAGCAAAAGAGAGGGGGGATAGAGACAGCAAAAGAGAGAGGGGGAGAGAGACAGCAAAAGAGAGGGGGAGAGAGCACAAAAGAGAGGGGGGAAGAGCGCAAAAGAGAGGGGAAGAGAGAGCGCAAAAGAGGGGGGAGAGAGAGAGCGCAAAAGAGAGGGGGGAAGAGCGCAAAAGAGAAGGGGGAGAGAGAGCACAAAAGAGAGGGGGGAGAGAGCGCAAAAGAAAGGGGTGGAGAGAGAGCAAAAAAGAGAGGGGGGTGAGAAAGCGCAAAAGAGAGGGGATGAGAGAGCGCAAAAGAGAGGGGGGGAGAGAGAGCGCAAAAGAGAGGGGGGGAGAGAGAGCGCAAAAGAGAGGGGGGAGAGAGCTCAAAAGAGAGGGGGAGACAGCGCAAAAGAGAGGGGGGAGAGAGAGCGCAAAAGAGAGGGGGGGGAGATCGCAAAAGAGAGGGGGAGAGAGAGCGCAAAAGAGAGGGGGAGAAAGAGCGCAAAAGAGAGGGGGGAGAGAGAGCGCAAAAGAGAGGGGGAGAGAGAGAGCGCAAAAGAGAGGGGGAGAGAGAAGTAAGGGGCATGGCCTGGCGTGAAGGGGGCATGGCCGGGCACAGTCGCACGTTGGAAGATGGGAGAGAGATAGAGAGAGGGGAGAGAGATAGAGAGGGGGGAGAAAGAGAGGGGGAGAGAGACAGCAAAAGACAGGGGGGAGAAAGACAGGGGGAGAGACATCAAAAGACAGGGGGGAGAGAGACAGTAAAAGAGAGGGGGGAGAGAGACAGCAAAAGAGAGAAGGGGAAAAAGACAGCAAAAGAGAGAGGGGAGAGAGACAGCAAAAGAGAGAGGGGGGAGAGACAGCAAAAGAGAGGGGGAGAGACAGCAAAAGAGAGAGGGGGAGAGAGACAGCAAAAAAGAGGGGGAGAGAGACAGCAAAAGAGAGGGGGAGAGAGAGCAAAAGAGAGGGGGGGAAGAGCGCAAAAGAGAGGGGGGAGAGAGAGCGCAAAAGAGAGGGAGGAGAGAGTCAGCAAAAGAGAGGGGGGAGAGAGACAGCAAAAGAGAGGGGAGAGAGACAGCAAAAGAGAGAGGGGGAGAGAGACAGCAAAAGAGAGGGGGGATAGAGACAGCAAAAGAGAGAGGGGGAGAGAGACAGCAAAAGAGAGGGGGAGAGAGCACAAAAGAGAGGGGGAAGAGCGCAAAAGAGAGGGGAAGAGAGAGCGCAAAAGAGGGGGGAGAGAGAGAGCGCAAAAGAGAGGGGGGAAGAGCGCAAAAGAGAAGGGGGAGAGAGAGCACAAAAGAGAGGGGGGAGAGAGCGCAAAAGAGAGGGGTGGAGAGAGAGCGCAAAAGAGAGGGGGGTGAGAAAGCTCAAAAGAGAGGGGATGAGAGAGCGCAAAAGAGAGGGGGGAGAGAGAGCGCAAAAGAGAGGGGGGGAGAGAGAGCGCAAAAGAGAGGGGGGAGAGAGCGCAAAAGAGGGGGGAGAGAGAGAGAGCGCAAAAGAGAGGGGGGAAGAGTGCAAAAGAGAAGGGGGAGAGAGAGCACAAAAGAGAGGGGGGAGAGAGCGCAAAAGAGAGGGGTGGAGAGAGAGCGCAAAAGAGAGGGGGGTGAGAAAGCGCAAAAGAGAGGGGATGAGAGAGCGCAAAAGAGAGGGGGGAGAGAGAGCGCAAAAGAGAGGGGGGGAGAGAGAGCGCAAAAGAGAGGGGGGAGAGAGCTCAAAAGAGAGGGGGAGAGAGTGCAAAAGAGAGGGGGGAGAGAGAGCGCAAAAGAGAGGGGGGGGACATCGCAAAAGAGAGGGGGAGAGAGAGCGCAAAAGAGAGGGGGAGAAAGAGCGCAAAAGAGAGAAAGAGAAGGGAAGAGACATCAAAAGACAGGGGGGAGAGAGACAGTAAAAGAGAGGGGGGAGAGAGACAGCAAAAGAGAGAAGGGGAAAAAGACAGCAAAAGAGAGAGGGGACTGAGACAGCAAAAGAGAGAGGGGGGAGAGACAGCAAAAGAGAGGGGGGAGAGACAGCAAAAGAGAGAGGGGGAGAGAGACAGCAAAAAAGAGGGGGAGAGAGACAGCAAAAGAGAGGGGGAGAGAGACAGCAAAAGAGAGAGGGGAGAGAGACAGCAAAAGAGAGGGGGGGAGAGACAGCAAAAGAGAGGGGGGATAGAGACCGCAAAAGAGAGAGGGGGAGAGAGAAAGCAAAAGAGAGGGGGAGAGAGAGCAAAAGAGAGGGGGGGAAGAGCGCAAAAGAGAGGGGGGAGAGAGAGCGCAAAAGAGAGGGAGGAGAGAGACAGCAAAAGAGAGGGGGGAGAGAGACAGCAAAAGAGAGGGGAGAGAGACAGCAAAAGAGAGAGGGGGAGAGAGACAGCAAAAGAGAGGGGGGATAGAGACAGCAAAAGAGAGAGGGGGAGAGAGACAGCAAAAGAGAGGGGGAGAGAGCACAAAAGAGAGGGGGGAAGAGCGCAAAAGAGAGGGGAAGAGAGAGCGCAAAAGAGGGGGGAGAGAGAGAGCGCAAAAGAGAGGGGGGAAGAGCGCAAAAGAGAAGGGGGAGAGAGAGCACAAAAGAGAGGGGGGAGAGAGCGCAAAAGAAAGGGGTGGAGAGAGAGCGCAAAAGAGAGGGGGGTGAGAAAGCGCAAAAGAGAGGGGATGAGAGAGCGCAAAAGAGAGGGGGGAGAGAGAGCGCAAAAGAGAGGGGGGAGAGAGAGCGCAAAAGAGAGGGGGGAGAGAGCTCAAAAGAGAGGGGGAGAGAGCGCAAAAGAGAGGGGGGAGAGAGAGCGCAAAAGAGAGGGGGGGGAGATCGCAAAAGAGAGGGGGAGAGAGCGCAAAAGAGAGGGGGAGAAAGAGCGCAAAAGAGAGGGGGGAGAGAGAGCGCAAAAGAGAGGGGGAGAGAGAGAGCGCAAAAGAGAGGGGGAGAGAGAGAGCGCAAAAGAGAGGGGGAGAGAGAAGCAAGGGGGCATGGCCTGGCGTGAAGGGGGCATGGCCGGGCACAGTCGCACGTTGGAAGATGGGAGAGAGATAGAGAGAGGGGAGAGAGATAGAGAGGGGGGAGAAAGAGAGGGGGAGAGAGACAGCAAAAGACAGGGGGGAGAAAGACAGGGGGAGAGACATCAAAAGACAGGGGGGAGAGAGACAGTAAAAGAGAGGGGGGAGAGAGACAGCAAAAGAGAGAAGGGGAAAGAGACAGCAAAAGACAGAGGGGGGAGAGACAGCAAAAGAGAGAGGGGGGAGAGACAGCAAAAGAGAGGGGGGAGAGACAGCAAAATAGAGGGGGGATAGAGACAGCAAAAGAGAGAGGGGGAGAGAGACAGCAAAAGAGAGGGGGAGAGAGAGCAAAAGAGAGGGGGGGAGAGCACAAAAGAGAGGGGGGAGAGAGAGCGCAAAAGAGAGGGGGAGAGAGACAGCAAAAGAGAGGGGGGGAGAGAGACAGCAAAAGAGAGGGGGGAGAGAGACAGCAAAAGAGAGGGGGAGAGAGACAGCAAAAGAGAGAGGGGGATAGAGACAGCAAAAGAGAGGGGGATAGAGACAGCAAAAGAGAGAGGGGGAGAGAGACAGCAAAAGAGAGGGGGAGAGAGCACAAAAGAGAGGGGGAAGAGCGCAAAAGAGAGGGGGAGAGAGAGCGCAAAAGAGAGGGGGTCGAGAGAGCGCAAAAGAGGGGGGAAAGAGAGAGCAAAAAAGAGAAGGGGGTTAGAGCGCAAAAGAGAAGGGGGAGAGAGAGCACAAAAAAGAGGGGGGAGAAAGCGCAAAAGAGAGGGGGGAGAGAGAGTGCAAAAGAGAGGGGGGTGAGAAAGCGCAAAAGAGAGGGGGTGAGAGAGCGAAAAAGAGAGGGGAAGAGACAGCGCAAAAGAGAGGGGGGAGAGAGAGCGCAAAAGAGAGGGGGGGAGAGAGAGCTCAAAAGAGAGGCACTGTTAACATGATACTTTTTGCATCTGCTTCCATTGACACTATATAGATGACTGGGTATGGGAAAATACTGGTTCTTAACACATGCACGTCTATTATTATCATAGAATATACACACCAATATAATGGGCTTTCGTCATCTCACTTATGAGTGCACATATGTGAGTAATAGTAATACACAAATAGGGTATATTATAAGAGTCCAATTTATTATTTTCCAGCAACTCATAGTTGCGTCCCATTCATTAGTATAGAATATCAGGGTATTAGAAACCAGCCTTATATGAGCTTTTTAAAAAAGAACACTATGAATATAAACTAAGATTATGTGCACTTTATTACATATATATTACACTTACGTCAGGTTTGTGCTCAATATCGGACTAGGAAATATACATGTATATAAATCACACAGATGTGCATTTAGCACTTGGATATGATCTGCAAAATACACAGGCTGTTTTCCACTACTATTGCCTCCCATCATGTATATACAGGTGGCCCTCGTTTTACAAAGGTTCAATTTATACCGTTTCAGAATAACAACCTTTTTTTCCAGTCATGTGACTGCTATTGAAAAGCATTGAGAAGCAGTGCATTTATTAAAATAGCCAGTAGGTGGAACTGTCAAAGTCAAGCAAGCTGAAATGAATCAGTTTAACCAGACCTGAGCTATCGAGCAGATTTCAAAGGAACAAGACCTTCCTGCCTATAAATCAGTCCAGATTGGAATGCATAGAAAGAACTGTTTGCAGAAAGATGCAAGTGAAGTCTGTGTTGTGTGATTATTTTATTAGGTTTATAATGCTGTTTAGCATTTAAAGTCTTCATTTCAAAGCTTTAAAAATAACGTATTAGGTGTTACTTATGACAATTTTGAGAGGGGCCAGGAACCTCTCCCTCACTTCCCATTGACTTACATTATAAACTGTGTTTCAATTTACAACTGTTCAATTTACAACCATTCCTTCTGGAACCTAACCCCGGCGTAAACTGAGGGCTACCTGTATATATATATATATATATATATATATATATATATATATATATATATATATATATATATATATATAATTATCTATCTTTAACTAAATCATGATTACACGTTTGCGGATAACTTTTCACTATGGTTAAATCACTAGATGCTACAATAAGTGACACCATACATCGGCTACTAAATAGGATTGAGACCATCTTCATAATAAAGATATGTGTAATTGTTGCCAGTCCGCTATTCTCTAGTAGCTTGTTATTGCGTCCTATCAATCATTTCAGGGATTATGAAGAAGACGCTGTGTGAGTCACATAATTAAAGCATACTCTGATCCCGTAATGTGATTAGGAATGCTATAAGCAAGTTTACAGGATAGCAGATCGCAACACACATATGGATCACAGGAATATTGGTTGTCATTCTCCCCTATTATTGCCACCCACTACATGACATCATTCATAGAATCAACCAACAGCTATCAGGATGAAAATCACACGCCTATGATTGGCTCCGTGGTAGGCGTTGTTCATTACTGAATGGCTATTGGAAGATCTAGGTTCAAGTAAACCATTTTTAACCCCTTAATGACCACATCACTTTTCCATTTTCTGTCCATTTGGGACCAAGGCTATTTTTACATTTTTGCAGTGTTTGTGTTTAGCTGTAATTTTCCTCTTACTCTTTTACTGTACCAACACATATTATATACCGTTTTTCTCGCCATTAAATGGACTTTCTAAAGATACCATTATTTTCATCATATCTTATCATTTACTATAAAAGAAAATATAAAATATGAGGAAAAAATTGAAAAAAACACACTTTTTCTAACTTTGTCCCCCAAAATCTGTTACACATCTACAACCACCAAAAAACACCCATGCTAAATAATTTCTAAATTTTGTCCAGAGTTTAGAAATACCCAATGTTTACACGTTCTTTGCTTTTTTTTGCAAGTTATAGGGCAATAAATATAAGTAGCACTTTGCTATTTCCAAACCACTTTTTTTCAAAATGAGCGCTAGTTACATTGGAACCCTGATATCTGTCAGGAATACCTGAATATCCCTTGACATGTATATATTTTTTTTTAGAAGACATCCCAAAGTATTGATCTAGGCCCATTTTGGTATATTTCATGCCACCATTTCACCACCAAATGCGATCAAATAAAAAAAATTGTTCACTTTTTCACAAATTTTTTCACAAACTTTAGGATTCTCACTGAAATTATTTACAAACAGCTTGTGCAATTATGGCATAAATGGTTGTAAATTTTTCTCTGGAATCCCCTTTGTTCAGAAATAGCAGACATATATGGCTTTGACGTTGCTTTTTGGTAATTAGAAGGCCGCTAAATGCCACTGCGCACCATGCGTGTATTATGCACAGCAGGGAAGGGGTTAATAAGGGAGCATGTAGGGAGCTTTTTGGGGTAATTTTAGTTTTAGTGTAGTGTAGTAGACAACCCAAAGTATTGATCTACGCCCATTTTGGTATATTTCATGCCACCATTTCACCGCCAAATGCGATCAAATAAAGAAAAACGTTAAATTTTTCAAAATTTTAGATTTCTCACTGAAATCATTTACAAACATTTTGTGCAATTATGGCACAAATGGTTGTAAATGCTTCTCTGGGGTCTCCTTTGTTCAAAAATAGCAGACATATATGGATTTGGTGTTGCTTTTTGGTAATTAGAAGGCCGCTAAATGCCACTGCGCACAACACGTGAATTATGCCCAGCAATGAAGGGGTTAATTAGGTAGCTTGTATGGAGTTTGCAGGGTTAATTTTAGCTTTAGTGTAGAGATCAGCTTCCCACCTGACACATCAGACCCCCTGATCCCTCCCAAAGAGCTCTCTTTCCTCCCCCACCCCAAAAATTGTCCCCGCCATCTTAAGTACTGGCAGAAAGTCTGCCAGTACTAAAATAAAAGGTATCCTTTTTTTATATATAGCATATTTACATATGCTGCTGTGTAAGATTCCCCCCTTAGCCCCCAACCTCCCTGATCCCCCCCAATACAGCTCTCTAACCCTCCCCCTCTGCCTTATTGGGGGCCATCTTGGGTACTGGCAGCTGTCTGCCAGTACCCAGTTTGCATGTAAAAATGTCTATTTTTTTTTTATTTTTGTTTTTTCTGCAGTGTAGCTTCCCCCCCCCCAAGACTAATCCCCCACCCCCTCCCAGATCCCTTAGATTACTTTATTCAGGGATTTTATCCCTCCTTTCTCCCCATAATAAAAAAACCCTTTCTGTAGTGTAAGTGGTTCCCACCCGCTCCCTCCCCGTGCACGCGCCCGCCCACCACCCCTCGTGCACGCGCGCGTGCCCGTGCGCGCCCCCGGCGATACCGCCCCCGATCCCGCTTCCCTCTTTTACCAAGAAACCATCGATGGCCGCCCACCCACCTCCCACTTCAGCTCCCACCCACCAACGAATGCGGCCATCGATGTCCGGTGCAGAGAGGGCCACAGAGTGGCTCTCTCTGCACCGGAGGGGTAAAAAATGTTATTGCAGGATGCCTCAATATCGAGGCATCCTGCAATAACCGGAAAACAGCTGGAAGTGATCAGGATCGCTTCCAGCTGCTTTCCACACTGAGGACGTGCAGGGTACGTTCTCAGGCGTTAACTGCCTTTTTTCTGAGGACGTACCCTGCACGTCCTCAGTCGTTAAGGGGTTAAAAGGGTGGTATTCTGGGCTTCGGCTTGTCAACTTTCACATTGAAAAAGGCCAATACCAAGGTCGAAAAATGCGTTTGTGATATTTTTATTAGTTACACTCATGTTTTTCACCCCTGGCACCTGATTATGATGAAAGCTGATATCGGCCAAGAAACAGGGGGTGATTACATGATTTGATTTTAGCTATTGTTGGTTTGTTAGGTACGTACTGCACTAAAGAGGAATTGTCCTAATTTTTAAACGAATATTATTAAAAGTTATTTTTTTTAACTTGTATCAGTTATCCCAAGGAAAGAGTGCTAGCTAAGTCACACACAGTTCCCTCACCAAGGAATTGGTTGGTAGCAAACACTATAAAGTTGTATACTTAAAAAAGACAAATGCCCAGATAACAAGTGGGAAGTAAAATGTTAGAGAATGTTGAACTAACATTGCTATAGTGCAATCAATAGCCCCCGCATTTTAACTTTCAGATTACAAGTTCAAAATAAAATATTGGCAATCAAGTGAAACAGCTTGATGTCAGTTAGCGTGGCCTCATTAAATACATCACCTAATAGAATTCTATGTGGCTTACTACAAAAAAAGGTCCTAGCTTTCGCTCGAGCACTAAAATAAAAGTATAACAAAGGACATGTTTCATATATAATATATATTTTAATAAAGGTATTTCACACATATTGTCACAGGGGCCTTGGGGGAAGTCCCTTACTTGCTCCTAGATACCAGCTTTGCCCTCTGAAAGTAATGAATGGAAGATTGTGCTCAGATCTCATTATGGACACTTTGAATACTTGATCATGCCTTTTGGTTTATGCAATGCCCCAACCACCTTTCAGCACTTTCTGAATGATGTCTTTCGAATCTACTAGAAACCTTCATAGTTATCTATCTTGATGGCATATTGATCATTTTTTCCCTCACCAGCCCAACATTCAGACCATGTGCATACTGTATTAAAATGCCTATGAGAACATAGACTATATGCTATCAAGAATTGTATGTTTGATGCCAACATCAATAAGTTCCTTGGCTATGTTCTCTCTTCTGATCGCATTCAGATGTATCCTCACTCGGTAAAAGCAATCCTGGATTGGCCTGTTCCCAAAGACAAGAAGGCAGTCCATTGTTTCATAGGATTCACCTTCTACAGAAGTTTATCCGGAACTTCTCGCAGGTCTGTGCCCCATCACTGCTCTCACCAAAAAACAAGATCAGTTACTGTGGTCCACGCAGGTGCAAGAGTTCTTTGAAAAATTAAAGAGACTTTTCACCCAAGCTTCCATCCTAATTCAACATAACTGCTCAAAGGTCTTCTTCTTGGAAGTCCATGCCTCCAATACTGCCTTAGCAGCGATCCTTTCACAGCAAGCTGGAGAAAAAAAATGTGTTGCATTCTGTGGCATTCTTTTCCTAGAAGCTAAACCCCACAGAATGGAACTACAATGTATGAGATGTATGAGAGAGAGCTGTTATCAAATATGCCCTGGAGGAGTGGCATCCTCAACTTGAGGGGGCAATGTATATAATCCCAATGTACACAGATCATCGTAATCTCACTGCTAAAACACTATGTCCCCAGCAGGCTTTCTCTTCTACCCACTGCTAAGTTTGCATATAATAACCTGATGAGTCAATCCAGCAAACAAACACTGCTCCCTCTCCCATAATATATGATAATTTAGTTTTTATTTTTACAGAAAATTGTAAAATTTATTTTCAGTTTTAATTTTGGTAATTTACTTCTTATTCAGGGTTCACACACAGCTCTTAAGTGCTGATTCTGCTCAACCAAAAGACTGTTTCACTCACGTTTAAGTTTGTACTTTCTTACTCCTAGGCTAAAGTTACTGATAAAGGCAACAAATGCAGCACAATTTTGACCTCAGTACCTATCTTCTAGCTACAACCCATTATTTGCCCTTTTCCAACAGGACATTGTCAGCTCTTAAAAAATGTTCTATGTTTTAGCAAAGTCATCTGCTTCTTGTGGTTTTCAAAGAATATTACAAAGTGTTGCTGCTCCTGCACCTCCGTTATATGCTCTGGTGCCACCTGGGGAGACCCGCATATCATTTTGAAAACCACTGTGCCATGCTCTGCTGAAATCCCTTATGTTTTCCATAGATTTCTACCTCAAATTTAAAGGGACACTAAACACATTGAAGTTAAAATATATTTCTATTGTCTTGCAAATTTTTTTGTAATACTTAAACTCAAACGATCATGTGATTTATTTGAATTTTATATTTCATCCTCAAGGTGTTTGCTATCTGTATAAAATAGCATAAAAGTGGTATATTGGGATCAATTCAATGTTTTCCATTTTCCCCCAAATTGCACTAAAAAATAAAGCTCAATTTTATGAGTTATATATAACGGTACATGTTACAGTTGTCCACAGCAGTCTAAAGGCATCCTCCTTCTGTAACGTCTTCTAGAATGTCTGTGTAGCGTATGCTCAAAAACCACAGTCTGTCCCTTGAAACTCAACATAATGGAACACTTTGGGGATCCTTAAACTTTTGATAGTCTCCTGGGGAAGCGATTGCCCAAACTCAACATCTCCATAAAAGCCAGCTTGTAGTTGCCGCTTTAGCAATCGAGCCTACGTCACTGTGGCACAATGTGGGTGTGGCCTGACACCTGTTTCATCAGAGGCGTAGGGGCCAATTTATTATTCTGCGGATGGACATGATCCGCTGTAGCGGATCATGTCTGCTGCACATCAATAAATGAAGACAGCATAAGCTGTCGGCATTTATCATTGCACAAGCAGTTCTGGTGACCTGCTTGTGCAATGCTGCCCCTTGCAGATTCGCAGCCAATCGGCCGCTTGCAGGGGGTGTCAATCAGCCCAATCGTATATGATCAGGTGGATTGCTGTCTGCCGCCTCAGAACAGGCAGGCGAGTTAAGGAGCAGCGGTCTTAAAACCGCTGCTTCTTAACTCCTGTTTCCGGTAAGCCTAAAGTCCTGTGCGGAAACAGCTGCATCAAGCTCCATTCGAAGCTTGATGAATCAGCCCCTAAATGTCTAACCTACCCAAATTTCAATGAATATAGACTATATATTGATATATACATCTAAAATGGAGTCTGTAACCATTTCATATTGTACTGCCCATGCACAGCATAATATAATTATTCCAAATCATCTTTGAATACTGTCAAACATGGACAATTTTGTAGTTTATCAACACCCTTTAGTGCTAAATTTGGTGTGCCTGTTTTATTGCCCAAATAAACTGAGAAACCCATGGTAGGGAGGATTACGAAACCATTACTGTTAATGCATCATCTGGGTGATTTTTCTACTGTTTGCTCAGATGTCATCTGAACTTTGTCCAATATAGAAATGTTATCACTCAGATTGTGATCACTCAGAACTTGAAAAAAATAGTTTGGAAAAAAAACGCATATAACATTTTTTAGTTAACCCTATTTTTTGCCTGACTTTAGGAGATATTAAATCTTGAAGAACATTAATATAAATTCTTCTAATTAATATCTTAAAATCAAATGCTTGACAAAGAAGAACAGTATCTTGTAAATAAGTAGTAGTCCTGTGGACATTCGTTTTGGGCAATCGAATGTTCATAAGAATGAAAATCCATTAAAATTTGGTAATCAAATGTTACTTTCGTTTTCGAATGTTACTTTTAATTCAGAAGTTTAATAGTTCATGTGGTAGGGAATTTAGTAAATTTATACATAATACAGGTAGCCCTCAGTTTACACCGGGGTTAGGTTCCAGAAGGAATAGTTGTAAATCGAAACTGTTGTAAATTGAAACCCAGTTTATAATGTAAGTCAATGGGAAGTGAGGGACATAGGTTCCAGGCCTCTCTCAAAACTGTCATAAGTAACACCTAATACATTATTTTTAAAGCTTTGAAATGAAGACTTTAAATGCTAAACAGGATTATAAACCTGATAAAATAATCACACAACACATAATATATAATTAAACTAAGTTAAATGAACAAAAACATTTACTAAACAGCATTATAAACCTAATAAAATAATCAAACAACACAGACTTCACTTGCATTTTTCTGCAAACAGTTCTTTCTATGCATTCCAATCTGGACTGATTTATAGACAGGAAGATCTTGTTCCTTTGAAATCTGCTAGATAACTGAGGTCTGGTTAAACTGATTAATTTCAGCTTGCTTGGCTTTGCTGCAACACAAGCGGACAGCTCCACCTACTGGCTATTTTAATCAATGCACTGCTTCTCAATGCTTTTCAATAGCAGTCACATGACTGGAAAAAAAGGTTGTTATTCTGAAACGGTGTAAATTGAACCGTTGTAAAACGAGGGCCACCTGTAGATACAAATATATCAATTTGAATGTTTCTATTTTAAATATTGCATAATTTGAATATTACATTTAAAGAGAACATTAGAAATACTATTACATATATATATAGACTCAAATTATTAGAAAAATTCAAATTGAATATTGCATTTAAAGAAAGCATTAGAAATAATATTACATTACATAGAAAAAATGTTAGAATGTTGTGAAAACATTCGAAATTTGAAACAAACGAACAAATGTGTGAATTTTGGAATGTTGCAAAACATTCGCCCACCCTTAATAATTAGTAGTTTGTTCTGTTTCCTTATGGATTTCAGGTGCAGATTTTATTTATATTATAGTTTTTCCATTTTGCTCTTTAACAGATTTTTTTTTCCCGAAAACTTATTGAAAAACAGAATAAATTAACATAGAAGTACTAGTTTTAGGGTCTAGAAAGATATTTTTGTGTCAAGATTTTGTATAGTAACCTTATCCAGGCAGGCTCCTGAGTTTATTTACTAAATCATTATATATCAATTTATGTAATAATTACCACATTTACAAAGGACATTGTATAATATATATTATCTAAAGACATACACATATTATTTTTGGATATATTTTTTTTTTATCACTATTCACTCTAACCACAGAAGGGCAGTGTTCATATATGTATAGATTTTATATTGTACCTTGTTTGTTTACGTGAAAAAGACAACATTTTGTAACAGGTAAAATTTAAAGTGAATATGTTACACAATTAAACACTAAAATAATTAAAACATTATTGTTGATTAAGTGTATTTTTTTTTTAATTTAACACTTTCAAAATCTAATTTTGAGTCATAAAATATAGTTTAAAATTGGAACTTTGATCAAACATCTTTTTATATTTCCACAATTTTTAATGATTGAAATAAATGAAAAAACAAATTGCTGTAAGACGATTTCTAAGAAGTCCATATAGTATGTTACAATGGAATATATTGTGTTTTAGGAATATTTTTAAACTAGTGTACTTAAATTAAATAGAAACCTGCATAGGTAGTTATTTGAATATATGTATATTATTTATGTAGGCCTACATTATATTGCATTTGTAAAGAAAATATAATGCCCAAGTCATTTTGACAGAGGTGTCTAATTTCTTTTATTTGCTTCGGCTTTTATTTTGCTAGCAGATGTTAAATTTAGAGCAGTCATATCACAGCTGTGTGGCATCAAAGCCCAATCTGGGTTTAAGAATGCAAATGGGCACATGAATATATTCCTTTGCTTCCGCTATTCCAAAATCCAGTGTGTTAATATACATTGTAAGTGCAGTATGTAAAGAAACCCATATTATTAAAATAATATATCCAAGTAAGTAATGTAGGCATATTTTACAACTCAAGCACAAAAGAGGCTAGCATTTCTTTCCTCACAATTTAGTTTATTAAACAAAGCTTTCATTACTCACAAAGTAAGCTTGTATATAGAACTTTCACTCTGTTCTTTCAAACGTGTTCCAAAACACAGCTGCGTGAGCCATTCTGGGCATTGGCATGCAAATAAGCATAATGTATGAAATATTCCACTTGGTTTCCTAAAAATCTCTTATCTGTGATTGTTACATAGTTTATGTATTTTTTTATACCAATCCCATTTTGTGGTAGAGATGGGAATTATCAGCGATACAAATGATCGTTTCAATGAACTTATTATTCAAACAGCAAATTTCTGATGTATATGTTAGCTTGGTACAGTTATATAATTGGAAGAATTTCATAAATCATTTAATAATAAATGTGAAGTAAAAAATTGTAAGAAATTGATCAAATATTCCAAAGTTTGGTTACTTTACATAAATATTATTTTAATTTATTTGCTGAACCATTTCATACATGACAACCATCTAGCAGCTGATTTCTGTTTTAAAATAAGATTTATATATGTCCATTTATGTTCTTTATTGGATGAGAAGGGCTACCCTACCCCCAATATGTTTTAATACATTTTATTTAAATAATTTTTCAGAAAGTAAATATATATCCACAAACAGTATGTATACAAAGCTCAATGTGTAGCAGGCTAGGAATACCACAATCAGCTGGAACCTATCATTCTAGTCTGGTATTAAAATATAAGAATAAGAGTCCAATTGCCTTCTCTGCCACACTTCACATGGAAAAGTAATAAACTCTCAGACCACAAGACAGAAAAGTTTATATGTGTGGTATCTGCTTATCTCAACAATATTTCTTAAAAGTACATCATATGTAAACTCTTGTAAATAAAGAAAAAAAAGAGAAAAACTGTTATAAGCTGGGCATAGAAGTACATCCCCCCCCCCCAAATGCACCACTTTTCCTTGAAACAAGCTACAATATTTTACCATTGTGAAAACAAGAAAAGAAGAACATATAACATATTATACAATGCATTCTTACATTTTATTCACACATACACACACACACACACACACACACACACACACATATATATATATATATATATATATATATACATGCATACACAGAAGCGCAAACTCTCAGGAACGAACAACCAGCTCAATAACTTGTCAGCTTTTTCTATGGCAAATTAACAAATGGGTGTAGCTTATTTTTAGCCCAGTAATGTTGTTCTGTACTATAGTGTATCAATCTGATCCTGCCTATTAAAAGGGACATTTAACATTTTAATGTAATATAAAAGGATAAACTGTAAATATAAAAAAACTCTGCAATATACAGGGAGTGCAGAATTATTAGGCAAGTTGTATTTTTGAGGATTAATTTTATTATTGAACAACAACCATGTTCTCAATGAACCCAAAAAACTCATTAATATCAAAGCTGAATAGTTTTGGAAGTAGTTTTTAGTTTGTTTTTAGTTATAGCTATTTTAGGGGGATATCTGTGTGTGCAGGTGACTATTACTGTGCATAATTATTAGGCAACTTAACAAAAAACAAATATATACCCATTTCAATTATTTATTTTTACCAGTGAAACCAATATAACATCTCAACATTCACAAATATACATTTCTGACATTCAAAAACAAAACAAAAACAAATCAGTGACCAATATAGCCACCTTTTTTTGCAAGGACACTCAAAAGCCTGCCATCCATGTATTCTGTCAGTGTTTTGATCTGTTCACCATCAACATTGCGTGCAGCAGCAACCACAGCCTCACAGACACTGTTCAGAGAGGTGTACTGTTTTCCCTCCTTGTAAATCTCACATTTGATGATGGACCACAGGTTCTCAATGGGGTTCAGATCAGGTGAACAAGGAGGCCATGTCATTAGATTTTCTTCTTTTATACCCTTTCTTGCCAGCCACGCTGTGGAGTACTTGGACGCGTGTGATGGAGCATTGTCCTGCATGAAAATCATGTTTTTCTTGAAGGATACAGACTTCTTCCTGTACCACTGCTTGAAGAAGGTATCTTCCAGAAACTGGCAGTAGGACTGGGAGTTGAGCTTGACTCCATCCTCAACCCGAAAAGGCCCCACAAGCTCATCTTTGATGATACCAGCCCAAACCAGTACTCCACCTCCACCTTGCTGGCGTCTGAGTCGGACTGGAGCTCTCTGCCCTTTACCAATCCAGCCACGGGCCCATCCATCTGGCCCATCAAGACTCACTCTCATTTCATCAGTCCATAAAACCTTAGAAAAATCAGTCTTGAGATATTTCTTGGCCCAGTCTTGATGTTTCAGCTTGTGTGTCTTGTTCAGTGGTGGTCGTCTTTCAGCCTTTCTTACCTTGGCCATGTCTCTGAGTATTGCACACCTTGTGCTTTTGGGCACTCCAGTGATGTTGCAGCTCTGAAATATGGCCAAACTGGTGGCAAGTGGCATCTTGGCAGCTGCACGCTTGACTTTTCTCAGTTCATGGGCAGTTATTTTGCTCCTTGGTTTTTCCACACGCTTCTTGCGACCCTGTTGACTATTTTGAATGAAACGCTTGATTGTTCGATGATCACGCTTCAGAAGCTTTGCAATTTTAAGAGTGCTGCATCCCTCTGCAAGATATCTCACTATTTTTGACTTTTCTGAGCCTGTCAATTCCTTCTTTTGACCCATTTTGCCAAAGGAAAGGAAGTTGCCTAATAATTATGCACACCTGATATAGGGTGTTGATGTCATTATACCACACCTCTTCTCATTACAGAGATGCACATCACCTAATATGCTTAATTGGTAGTAGGCTTTCGAGCCTATACAGCTTGGAGTAAGACAACATGCATAAAGAGGATGATGTGGTCAAAATACTCATTTGCCTAATAATTCTGCACTCCCTGTATACATTCATAATTTATTTTGACCCATTTTCCTGTAATTCCATTCTGAAATTGAGAACTTTTCAGTTCATGTTAGAAATAGAATTGCTGAACACTGTTATATTCCACAAAGCTATTGACTGCACACTCTTGTGACTTATTTATAACTGTCCCTAATTGGCCACAGCAGAGAAGGTAACCTAAGTTACAACATGGCAGATCCAATTGTTTTATAGACACTAAAACTTTACACTTATTTTGTCAATATTTAAACAGCTAATTAAACTTTTAAAAAGACATCCACATGTTATTCTCAGACTAATGTTTTCTTTGAATGCATCAGTTTATCTAGCATTTGTTAAGTGTTTCATGTCCGTTTAAGGTCAGTCCAGCGCCAAAATATCAGGCAATTTCTTTCTGAACAAGGAAAATGGCAACCTCAGACAATCGTTTTGGCCTTTATTGGGCCTTGTCAGTGAAGTGCAGCCAATGTTCCATGGCAATTTACTACCTGGGTGCAGCTTCTTTTTAGCCCAGTAATGTTTTTCACAGAGTAGAACTTTCCTGTAGTATATTAGTCTCATCCCACCTATTAAGGTCAGTCCAGCGCCAACATTTAGCAGGCAAGGAATACCACAACCAACTGGAACCTATCATTCTAGTCTGGTATTAAAATAGTAGAACGAGAGAGTCAAATTTCCTTCTCTGCCACACCTCACATGGAAAAGTCCATGTATGTGGTAGGTGACAAATCTGTTTATCTATTATTATTATTTCTTAAAAGTACATCATATGCAAACTCTTGTAAACAATGAAAAAAAGGGAAAAACAGTTATAAGCAGGGTATAGAAGTCCAAATTTGTTTCCTAGATACACCACTTTCCCTTGACTCAAACTTCAATATTATAGTAACATAATACTATAACACTATTGTGAAAATAAGAAAAGAA
The DNA here is from genome assembly GCF_027579735.1 of Bombina bombina. NCBI lineage: Eukaryota > Metazoa > Chordata > Amphibia > Anura > Bombinatoridae > Bombina > Bombina bombina. Next base: position 381,108,394 of record NC_069499.1, read on the forward strand.
CATATGATAACATATCACACAATGCATTCTTAAATTTTACACACAGACACATACACACATATAAATAAGATTAGCTTTGGATTACAATTAATCACAGAAAAGCATACCACAAAAATGAGTACTGAGAATGTTAATCACAGGACCTTCATTTAAAAAATCAAAGAAAATTGAAAACCTGCAGTGCACTATACACTAGTGAATAAATTTCTCATAAGGTGGAAGGCATGATATGTGTCTATTTGATCTGAGCAAGTAGTAGCAAGTATTAGCTTTCTAGTGTTAAGATTAAGTTTACTCTAAAACTGAAGACATTTCCGAACACTTCATGTATTTAGGTTTAGCACAATTGATGAGAAGTCTACATAAGTTTGGGGACAAATTAAAAATAGAGATGAGTGGGTCTGAGGGGATATAACTGTTCAATCATTTCTTTATATTATCTAAGATGTTGGCCGCCCCAAAATTCTGGATAATCTGACAGAACCCCCGTATTTGATACTGGGAATACCTCACCATATAGCACCTCCAGAATTATCAGATGTCCCTTTAAAGGGACAATCTAGGCCAAAATAAACTTTCATGATTCAGATAGAGCATGTAATTTTAAAAAAAAATTCAATTTACTTTTATCACCACTTTTGCTTTGTTCTTTTGGTATTCTTAGTTGAAAGCTTAACCTAGGAGGTTCCTATGCTAATTTCTTAGTCCATGAAGGCCACCTCTTTTCAGAATGCATTTTAACAGTTTTTCACCACTAGAGGGTGTTAGTTCACGTATTTCATATAGATAACACTGTGCTCGTTCACGTGAAGTATCTGGGAGCAGGCACTGATTGGCTAAACTGCAAGTCTGTCAAAAGAACTGAAATAAAGGGGCAGTTTGCAGAGGCTTAGATACAAGATAATCACAGAGGTTAAAAGTATATTATTATAACTGTGTTGGTTATGCAAAACTGGGGAATGGATAATAAAGGGATCATCTATCTTTTAAAACAATAAAAAATCTGGTGTAGACTGTCCCTTTAAATAATATTTTCATCTTTGTAGTGTGATTATCTTATTATTGGTTTCCAGCAGCAAGTAGGAGTATGATAACAACTGTGGGTAATGTGAAATGATTAAAAGGTAGCCATCTCCAGAAAAAAACTATCCCTTACATGTTCAATTAGGTGGTTTTTCTTAAGTTCACCTGCCTCTAGAATAGATACTATTTAAATTAATCTAAAAATGTTCGTTGATATTGGCTCTACAGGAGAGAGTCCCTGGCCTTCTTTGAAAAAGGGATTATTTAGAATGAGGGTTAGTGGAGACGGGAATGATTACATTTGTGTGCTGATGAAGTATTTGGGACCATAAGTCGAGAGTTTCAGTAATGATCATGGGCAGTTCTTTATGTTTAGGTATAGCTGACTGTGGGAGCCAACATATTCTTCCAAGCTGCACCCATACACTTATTGATAATCTGTGTGAATCCTCTTCAATAGTGGGTTTACTTGCTCAAATATAGTGCATACATGGTGTGCTAGAGCCACTATTAGGAGAAAGAACACAATAAAAGTACATTTTGTATTACAATTTATATAAAAACCACCATCTACCTATTAGAGTATGCATTTACAAAGGTGACAACATATTTCCTATGAGGGGGTGTTGTCTATGTGTATGCAGTTTTAGGTATTGATGCTTCTCTACTCTGTTTTATTAATATATTGTGAATGTTAAAACAAACACAAGTGACTACTGTGCACACAGTAAGGAGACACCCAGAGGAGGGAGCATTTGCTTATTGCTACTTTGTAACATCATACAACTATGGTTAATGACATTGCATACAGTAAAGAAAGACAGAAGCATTTCCTTATTGCCAGCTTGTAACATAACATCATTGTTGATGACTCTAAATACAATAAGAAAGGGCCCAGAGGCAAAAGTATTTCCTTGTTGTTAGTAGTGCAGGGGCCCCTAATGGCATACATACACAGGCTAGACTACAAGTTGCGTGCAAACATTAGTGTGCTATATTGAAATATTGTGTATGCTCCAACTAGCACTCATATTACAAGTTCAAAATAAAAGTGATCGCACAAGCACAAACTAAATTACTCATCAGGTAAGCATGACTGAAGACCTAGCGTAAAGGGTTACGGCTAAATAAAAAGTAGCACCAAGCACATAAATACATTAAAATAAAATGTTACACTTATATATACACACCGCTATAAATAACACATACATATTACAATTATATGGGTTAAAAATATACAAGGTATTGGAATGGAAAGGGCTATTTTTGTGTATGTATATATATATATATATATATATATATATATATATATATATATATACTGTGTGTATTTTATATATATATATATATATATATATATATATATATATATAAATATATATATGTACCTGTTTATATGTGTATATATGTATAAACATACATATATGTACTAGGGAGCCCTTTACACTCAAATACCTGAAAATTTGAAAAATCATAATTCAATTTTAATATTTAATCATGTGTTTTACTATGTATGTATTGCAATTATTTTACATTCCAATGTTCTTCACATTTCACATAGGGGAAAATATTATTTGTATTTTTAAATAGATATTCCTGTATATAGCTCTATTCTTGTACATATATATATATATATATATATATATATACATTTTTTTAAAAATACAGTTATATATAGAAATATTTATTTAAAAATAAAAAGAACATTTTCTTCTTTATGAAGATTGAAATCTAATATAATCACAAGTGCCATCAAGTTAGAGCTGTAGGTTTTACTCCTGTCAGTTAGAGCGCAAGCGATAAGTGTTAGTTTTTTCCAGTTTGCGCTATCCATTGAAGTGTGTGGGTAGAAAAAGTTAGCAAAGTCACGATATCCAAAGTCATGAAGGTAATGCCCATTAGATTTCCCTTGCAAACATTTTTCTACTGGTGAATTTACGCGTAAGAGAAAGCTCAAAATATTGTGCCACTTGTAATCTGGCCCAATATATGGCCAAAATATGTGGACACCAGACCATCACACCTATAAAAGCTTGTTAAATATCCCACTCCAAAATCATGGGAAATAAATATGGTGTTGGTCCCCACTTTTCACAAGGCTTTTCACAAGATTTTAGAATGTGTCTGTGGGAATTTGTTCCCTATTAAGCCAAAAGAGCACTTTTCTTAGGTAAGGCACTGATCTTAGATGAGAAGTTTTGGATCACAATCAGCATTCTAATTCATCCCAAACAGCTCCATGTACTAAGCAGCGCAAGCTGTTCCAGAGCCCTTGTGGGGCATGTTCACATATGCGAGCCTGCTTCACGCAATGTAAGAAGCAGCTGTCATTAGACCATTCATTCTTACACTTTACACCACCTCTGAGGTGATTGGTGGCATGAGAGAAGGGGCAGGCTTTACACGCTCACTTGACTACTAGATAGTAAAGTATGATTTATCACTCCAGAGATTATTTCCAGTGGCTGCATGCTTTACACCACTCCAGCCAACACTTGGCATTGCACATGATGTGAGGCTTGTGTACAGCATATAGACATAAAGTTGTTTTACTGATTTTGCGAGCTTCCATGGTCTACCACTTTGTGACTGGGCTATTGTTGTTCCTAGACACTTCCATTTCACATTTATACCACATACAGTTGACTGGGCAAATCTATTAAGGCAGCAATTTCATGAACTGACTTGTGGCAAACGTGGCCTCCTATGACATTGCTATATTTAAAATCACTGAACTCTTCAGTATAACCCACTGTACTGTCAATATTTTTCTATGAAATTTGCATGGCTATGTACTGGATTGTATGCACCTATTAGCTATGGGTGTGGCTGAAACACTTGAACTCAATTATTAGTAAGGCTATCTATCTATATACTTTTGGCCATATGGTGTATTGTATTCCTTGCATCACAGAGGGAAATGCTAATCCCCATTTGAAGAGTGGGAGTCTGCCCTTTAGTTGAGAGTTTGCATTCCCCTCCAGAATTTTCCAGTTCCATTTATAATGTATGCTATAGGCAGAAAAAAAATATATACAAATGTATTTTCTTCTCATTTAGCATAGTTTTGTTTTGTTTTTTTGTTCCCACTATTAGGCCATGTCTGTAAAATAGCTATTTTTCAAAATAATTAAGCTTACATGTACATTAAACCTATTGCTTTTCTGTAAAAATTAGACTTTATCTCAGGCTCATTAGCAAGGCCAAAAAGCAATTTTCAAAATGCTGCAAATCAAATGGTTTGTTTAGGAAATTTGCAGCATTTTGAAAATCTATGTTACAGAATTTGCTTTTTGGTTTCTAGAGAGTTTCAGAAAAGCATACTTGTTTGTCATTTTAAAATATGGATCCATATGCCTATTTGAGAGTTTGTGAAGTTGCTTTATGTCATCATTCTAATCTTTTCTTCATTCTGATACCCTGGAGGGCTATTTTTTGGGCAGAAACTAATTCTTGACTAGAATCTTCTGATAAAAAACTGACAATGGAATTTGCTCTTTGACAGGACACCCTGTTCTTCACCGCACCTCTATCAGACAGTCAAATCCCTTCTTGCATAAGAATGTTTCCATGTCTCCCTGCTAAACTAAAGTCACCCCAACTTCATCAAGCGACCACTCAACAATTACACTGGTTTTAAAATAAACAAAAATAAAAGCTATGGTTGTAACATTTAATCCCCTTCCTTAAAATGTTATGCTTAAATGGTTAATAATCATTATAACAATATGCAAAACAATTTATTGCTGTCTTTTTATATATTTCAAAAGCATGATTTGCTAAGTTAGCATTTAAATGAAATCAGAAAGCAAGCCAAAAAAAATATTTTTGATGGACTGAGAAAAGATTTGAGATAAATCCCAATTTTAAGTACGTGTTAACAAAGTAAAAAAATAATAAAAATATTTCATGATTCAGATAGAGCATTCAATTGAAACAACTTAATTATCTAATTTACTTCATTCTCTTGGTATCCGTTGTTAGTAAGCATACCTAGATAGGCTTAGGAGCAACAATGCCCTACTGGGAGCTAGATGCTGATTGGTGGCTGCACATACTGTATATGCCTCTTGTCATTGGTTCAACCAGTATATTTAGCTAGCTTCTAGTAGTGTGTTGCTTCTTCTTCAACAAAGGATGCCAAGAGAATAAAGGAAATTTGATAATAGGTGTAAATTGGTAAATTGTTTCAAATTATATGCTCTGCCTGAATTATGGCAAAGTATTTTGAGAAGTACAATGCATCATATAAGCATTAGTTGTTGTTAGTTAAAGATACTTTCATAACTAAGAAAAAAACAAAATTTATGCTTACCTGATTTATTTCCGGATATAGTGAATCTATGGCTTGAGTAATTACTGTTGGGAATATCACTCCTGGCCAGCAGGAGGAGGCAAAGAGCACCACAGTTAAACTGTTAAGTACCACTCCCTTACCCACAACCCCAGGGCCGGACTGGGGAATCAGACAGGCCCTGGAAATTTGTATAGCCCTGCCATGCCCCTCAAGCCCAGTCACACCCCCTCCAGCCCATCCTATACAAATTCTGAAACTTTCCAGAAATAATGCTGCAGACTCAGTATAAGTTGCAGCCTTGCAAATTTGTTTCACAGAAGCTTCATTTTTGAAAGCCCAAGAAGAGGAAACAGCTCTTGTGGAATGAGCCATAATTCTCTCAGGAGACTGCTGTCCAGCAGTCTCATAAGCCAAACGAATTATACTTAGTAACCAAAAAGAAAGTGTAGCAGCAGTAGCTTCCTGACCTTTACGTTTCCCAGAGAAACAGACAAAGAGGGCAGAGGAGTGGCGAAAATCCTTAGTCGTCTGTAAGTAGAATTTAAGAGCACGTACAACATCCAAATTGTATAACAAACATTCTTTGGAAGTAGAAGGATTAGGACACCAAGAGGGAGCAACAATTTCCTGGTTGATATTTCTATTAGAAACAACCTTAGGAAGGAATTCTAACTTAGTACGAAGAACCGCCTTATCAGCATGAAAATTAAGATAAAGGGAATCACACGGCATAGCTGAGAGTTTCAAGACTCTTCGAGCAGAAGAGATAGCAACAAGAAACAAAACCTTCCAAGATAACAACTTAATATCTATGGAATGCAACGGCTCAAACGGAGCCAGCTGTAAAACTTTAAGAACAAGGTTAAGGCTCCAAGGAGGAGCCACAGACTTAAAGACAGGCCTGATTTTGAACATGGCCTGACAAAAAGATTGCACATCTGGCACATCTGCCAAACGTTTATGTAGTAAAACTGATAAAGCAGAAATCTCACCCTTCAGGATACTGACTGACAATCCCTTCTCCAGGTCTCCCTGAAGAAAAGATACAATTCTAGGTGTCACAAATATCTCAGGATTCAGCTCCTAAGGAGTTAACTTTGTGCAGCTTGCACTCAAAACAGTTATTTGTTTTCAAGAAGAATTGTGTTTGTATTTTCTTTGAAGTGCCAGAACCCTCTAACTAGCCACCAAATGCTAGTGTGTATGCATTGAGTCATAAAATCACTGAAGCTCTTAGTCACAGAGATACACAGGATAAAGTTTATGGCTTAAGCTGTCAATAGAATGCATGATGCAAAACAGGCCCTTCATTACAAAAACTGACCAGGTCACTGACAGGACATTGGTATATTATGTACATATGTTGGTTAAAAGTGTTATAACCTTAACGGCAGGTAAATATGACAACCTATGGCATATTTGATATCAAACTGGTTCTCCCAATAAAACTAAGAGGTTCTAAATATGTAAATATAGAAATTTCTTACCTAGCAGGAATGATAATGGATTGTATAAATTCAGGCAAGAAATTTAGTCTATTGAAGTTTGTGAAGACAGTGGGGTTTCTTAGCCCGCCCAGGAGGGTGTGGTTAAGCAACATGATCTCTGAGAAGTAGGTTTAAGAATCTTATTTTTTAACAATAAGATTGTCATTCTTACAAGGGGAGCTGCTGTACAGAAGTAAGGAGCCATCATTTTCATGCCAGCCCTGGCGCAGATCTTGAAGACTAGGAAAGTATTCAATTCTGTTTTTCTCCTTTTTATTTTAAAATACTGTTTGCGTGTGTAATTTTATTTGTAACAACTTTTTATTAATAATGCATTGTGCATAATATTTTTGGCATAATAAATAATTCCTTTATTAAGTTTGGCCTTTGTCTAATAATTGAACCACGTTACTGAAAGGGACTGGAATAGTAGAACTGTATAATTTTAGGTTATTTTCTGTTAAATTGTATTTCTAGAGTTAATGTGTAAAGTCTGGGGTTTTCCTTAAGATTTTCCCTTTAATAAATTTTAAGTGGTGGCAGCATTTGAGCTATAGGATTTATAGTTTATTGTGGGTGGCATTACAAGGGAGTGTTGGGCATTTCTCTTACGTCTAGTACAGATTAAGGGAATGCGAATTAACTCTTGCATCCCCTAAACTGAATCACAAGCTTGCCTGGTGTGGCTAGATTGTGACCTATAGGTGACAGAAAAGGGGGCTGAAAACCCTTTCTGTGCCAAATAAGTGACTGGCGCAGGGTTGGATAACCTTGGTTTGTCACAAATTGGTGGGCAGCGGTGTAGATAATTTTTTTTATTATTAGATTTTAGTGCTTGTGGATTTGCTAGTGTGAAAATCCCGGTACTAAAAGAAATTGTTTCTTACAATTTCCAAAGGCTAAAACTCAGTGCATTATATAGTCACACATTGCAAACAGTCCCCTTCCCTATTCTCTGTTTTTCTTTTCTATTTTATTTTTGCTATGGAGGCATACGAGCAGCGATCTAGAGAGGCACTGATACTCCTATGCCAGGAGCGGGATATTCCAATACGTTCAAAGAACAAAGATTCACTAATACAAGCTCTTGTTGAATATGATAACAGCCAAATCACACCAGTTGAAGTCTCAGGAGAGATGTCTGCAGCTGTGGGCGGTGATTCATCAGGATCTGGGGATCCATTGGACTGTTATTTGCAAACTGTTCTTAAACATATGGGCTCAGTGGATGCAAGTTTGCGCATGGAACTGATTACAAAGTTTTATGAAAGAGAGTCTCTGGCAGCTGAAAGGCAGGCTGCTGAACGACAGGCGGAGAGAGAGTATCAGCTACAGCTTGCACAGTTGGAGAGAGGGACGGTCTCCCCTGTTGTTAGTGAACCTAGAGACCCACCTGCTCCCAGAGTGCGTGCAGTGAATTTTCCCACCCTGGAGAAAGATGGAGATGTGGATGTATTCCTGCGTAGCTTTGAGAAAGTTTGCAGACAGTTCCAGTTGCCAAGGGAGCAATGGGCCAAGTACCTTACCCCTGGCCTGAAAGGTCCTGCACTGGAGGCTTTTGCTGAACTACCCCCAGAGTTTGATCAGGACTATGATTCCATTAAAGCTGCACTACAGAGGAGATACAATCTCACTCCTGAGGTGTACCGAAAGAAATTCCGTTCCCTGCAGAAAGGTTTGTCAGAGAGCTATATTACAGTTGTTGGGAACTTGAGGACAGCCTTTAAACAGTGGGTCAGAGGATTAAAAGTTGCCACTATGGAGGAGCTGGAAGATTTGATTGTGAAGGAACAGTTTATGCAGCTGTGCCCAGCCGGAGTTCAAGAATGGGTTTTAGATCGAAAGCCCATAACAGCATTGGAAGCTGGCGAGCTGGCTGATTTTTACACGGCTAACAGGTCTCCAGAGAATGGGAGGAAATCCTTTTCTAAGGGGGGATCCACCTGTAAAGGAGCTGCAGCACGACCCCCCTTCACAAAACCTGCTGTGCCTTTATCCAGTGTTTCTGCTCCCTCTGGGAAAGGAGGGGCAAGTGTTGCATCTGGGCAGGGGGATACCCGCAGATGTTTTATTTGCAACAAAGTGGGCCACATCAGCTCCACTTGCCCAGAGAGGATTAACTTGGGGCAATCAGATGGAGGGAGTAATCCCTCAGAAGTACCAGCATCTGTTTTGTTTGTTACCTGTCCAGAGGAAAACAACCATGAGAACCTGCAACCTGTGACTGTTGGAGATAAGGTAACCCTAGGGCTAAGGGACACAGGTGCAGAAGTGACTATGGTGCATCCAAAGCTAGTGAACTCTGAGAACATTATCCCTGGAAAGACTCTAGCAGTTAAAGGGATTGGGGGAATGAAACTTGCAGTGCCTATGGCACGTATATATCTTGATTGTGGAGTGGGGAGAGGTTTAAGAAATGTGGGGGTATCTGAAAATATTCCTAATGATGTTTTACTGGGTACTGATTTGGGTAGATTGTTATCTCTTTATGTGCCTGACAATGCTACATGTGACCTAGTGACATTAGTTGCAGACCCTTATGTGGAAAGGGCTGTGTGTAAAAATGCTCAGAGACATTATGACCAGGAGGGAGGACAGAGTGCATGTGTGCGCAGGGCTGTGCCTGAACTGGGGGTGTCTGTGCTGAGAGGTGAAGCTGTACGAGGAGATGCTGACTGGGGAGAACGACAGACAGACGGTGTGTGTCTTCCTGTACTTAAACCAGCAGTATCGGCAGAATTACCATTAGCTGTTCAGGGAGAAACTGATAGTGGAGAAAGGCCGATAGACTGTGTGGGTCTGTCAGTGCCTGAACTGAGTTTACCTGTACAGGGAGGAGCTGTTTGTGAGAGAAGGCAGATGAGGGGTGCGTGTCTGCCTGTGATTGAATCAGTGGATTCTATAGAAGGAGGTGAGATTGACAGGGGAGAGAATGACTGGGTGACTGGGCCGCTGGATGATGTGTGCCAGTCTCGGCCAGGGACAATTCTGTACCCTGTGAAAAGACACAATGGTTGTGATAAATGGCAGAAGGAAGATGTGTGCTTGACTGCACCAGTGTCAAAAGGATACCAGATTCTGTGTGATTATGCAAAGTGGCAGACTGACTGTGAGAGAGAGCAGGGGGGCAAACTAGCCCACTCTAGGACAGAAGCAGCAAAGCCACAGATTTCAGACTGTGTGGGGGAGGAGGGTACAGGATACTCTTTGAGGGGCCCCCAGAATGAGTGTGAAAGATTGTGGGTGACAGAGACCCCAGTAACCTCAGCTGTGACCTATAAACAGACTGCACAGGCTAGGGGACAGAGACTGACACAGACTGCAGGCACAGGGGGGAGGAGTACAGAGAAGTGTATTTACACAGCCCCACCGTGCCATTCAGCAAATACACTGATAGATGTGCAGCATCAGTGTCCCCAGCAGTTAGAACCCACAGTGAGGAGAAGGGGGGCAGTTAGTCAACCCCCTACCAACCATAACAGAGTGCAGGAGTACAGGAATTCTACTCCAGTGGGAGGGCAAGAGCCTATGGTAGTTAAGCAGCAACTGACAGCACACAATATGCTTAGAGAGCACACCATAGGTAGCAAGACACTAGGTTTCACAGGCACCTCTGTAACAGGGGATGATGTGTTGTTCAGGGATAAGATGCCAACCTTATTGGGGGAGGTACCTGCAAAACCCAGAGATGCCATATTCACACAAAAACAGTTGCAGGAGTTTACTGCCAGAGAGGGAGTGTGTGAGATGGTCCATAATGTTCTTGTACTCACGCCCATGAGACAGAACAAACTAGAGGCTGCATGGGAGGGGCCCTGCAATATATTCAATCGGTTGGGTAGAGCAACTAGTGTGTCACTTTTAAAAGGAGGGCATCCTGCTGCCAAAACTGCTAGGTGCAATCTGTCTGGCAATGGTGTTCTCACCGCAAGGGGAAGCTCCTTTTGATACGCATCGGGAGTGGCTCGTAGCCACCCCCTTTTGCATCTCTTATTGGGGGAGGTGTCACAAATATCTCAGGATTCAGCTCCTAAGGAGTTAACTTTGTGCAGCTTGCACTCAAAACAGTTATTTGTTTTCAAGAAGAATTGTGTTTGTATTTTCTTTGAAGTGCCAGAACCCTCTAACTAGCCACCAAATGCTAGTGTGTATGCATTGAGTCATAAAATCACTGAAGCTCTTAGTCACAGAGATACACAGGATAAAGTTTATGGCTTAAGCTGTCAATAGAATGCATGATGCAAAACAGGCCCTTCATTACAAAAACTGACCAGGTCACTGACAGGACATTGGTATATTATGTACATATGTTGGTTAAAAGTGTTATAACCTTAACGGCAGGTAAATATGACAACCTATGGCATATTTGATATCAAACTGGTTCTCCCAATAAAACTAAGAGGTTCTAAATATGTAAATATAGAAATTTCTTACCTAGCAGGAATGATAATGGATTGTATAAATTCAGGCAAGAAATTTAGTCTATTGAAGTTTGTGAAGACAGTGGGGTTTCTTAGCCCGCCCAGGAGGGTGTGGTTAAGCAACATGATCTCTGAGAAGTAGGTTTAAGAATCTTATTTTTTAACAATAAGATTGTCATTCTTACAAGGGGAGCTGCTGTACAGAAGTAAGGAGCCATCATTTTCATGCCAGCCCTGGCGCAGATCTTGAAGACTAGGAAAGTATTCAATTCTGTTTTTCTCCTTTTTATTTTAAAATACTGTTTGCGTGTGTAATTTTATTTGTAACAACTTTTTATTAATAATGCATTGTGCATAATATTTTTGGCATAATAAATAATTCCTTTATTAAGTTTGGCCTTTGTCTAATAATTGAACCACGTTACTGAAAGGGACTGGAATAGTAGAACTGTATAATTTTAGGTTATTTTCTGTTAAATTGTATTTCTAGAGTTAATGTGTAAAGTCTGGGGTTTTCCTTAAGATTTTCCCTTTAATAAATTTTAAGTGGTGGCAGCATTTGAGCTATAGGATTTATAGTTTATTGTGGGTGGCATTACAAGGGAGTGTTGGGCATTTCTCTTACGTCTAGTACAGATTAAGGGAATGCGAATTAACTCTTGCACCCCCTAAACTGAATCACAAGCTTGCCTGGTGTGGCTAGATTGTGACCTATAGGTGACAGAAAAGGGGGCTGAAAACCCTTTCTGTGCCAAATAAGTGACTGGCGCAGGGTTGGATAACCTTGGTTCGTCACACTAGGGAATCTAATTCTACTCCAAGAGTAGCTCTTGGATTCACACCAATAAAGATATTTAGGCCATATCTTATGGTAAATCTTTCTAGTAACAGGCTTGCAAACCTGAATCATGGTCTCAAAAACCACGCTTAGACAGAATTAAACATTCAATCTCCAAACAGTCAGCTTCAGAGAAACGAGATTTGGATAAAGGAAGGTGCCCCTAATCAGGAGGTCCTTTCTCAAAGGTAGTCTCCAAGGTGGGAGAGATGACATCCCCACTAGGTCTGAAAACCAGATCCTGCGAGGCCATGCAGGGGCTATTAGAATCACCAACGCCCTCTCCTGTTTGATATGAGCAATGACTCATGGAAGGAGAGCAAATGGAGGAAACAGGTATGTCAACCTGAAAACCCAAGGAAACGCCAGAGCATCTATCAGAACGGCCTGCGGATCTCTTGACCTTGAATCGTACCTTAAAGCTTGGCATTCTGATGGGACGCCATCAAATCTAACTCTGGCACCCTTCTGTGGTTATTTATTAATTTAAAATATCTTTATTTTATACTAAATATAATTCTAATTTAGTCATCTCTATGGTAATACCACTAAACCAATACAAATAAGTTGGGAAATAAACTCTATGAGAGGGTATCCATTTTTCCCAAACAGTTTATTTGGAATCAATATATGTTAATAATAAGAGAAATATTTACAGGTATATATATACACACATCTATTTTACAACAACACAGTCCAACTTTAAGACAGGGTAACTTTACTACAATAACTCCAATTTGTCCAATAATGCTAAAATAATCATACGAATATACTTAGCCACATTTTTCAAGGTGTCCACCATCAGCCATCTTTCCAGGATAAGTAAGATAAGAAAAAGAGACAGAGGTTCTGGTGTTACAGTATTTTATACCCCAATTCAAAAGGGAGTGGCCTATCAAATGCCACTCAAAAGCCATTGGGAGTGTCCCACCTAGACAGACACTAGACAAAAGAACTACTTGAATATTCAACTTTAAAACCAGCTATGTGAATTGCCAAGTATAAAATCTGTGAGCTATATTCCAATATTCCTGTGATAAAATGTCACCACACCCTCATTTGAGGACTAAGCTGGAAAACACCACCGGATGGAGTTCCCACTCCCCGGGATGAAAAGTCTATCTGCTCAGAAAATCTGCTTCCCAGTTGCCTACTCCTGGAATAGACAGCAATTGTGGGTCTCTGCCCACTGAAGAGTCAGAGTAACCTCCTTCATGGCTAAGGAACTCTGAGTTCCTCCCTGGTGATTGATATAAGCCACAGAGGTTATGTTGTCTGACTCAAACCTGATAAACTGGGCTGAGGACAACTGAAGCCAAGCCAATAGAGCATTGTAAATCACCCTAAACTCCAAGATGTTGATGGGAAGAGCAGACTCCTCCCGAGTCCAAAGACCTGTGCTTTTAATGAGTTCCAGACTGCTCCCCAGCCCAGCAGGCTGGTGTTCATTGTCACAATCACCTATGAAGGTCTCTGAAAGCATGTGCCCTGAGACAGATGTTCCTGAGAAATCCACCATGGGAGAGAATCCCTTGATGACTGATCTAACTCTATTCTCTGAGATAGATCCACATGTTTGCCATTCCATTGCCTGAGCATGCACAACTGGAGAGCTCTCAAATGGAATCGAGCAAAAGGAATGATGTCCATGGAAGCCACCATCAGACCGATTACCTCCATATATTGGGCCACTGAAGAATGAGCAGTAGCCTGAAGAGAGAGGCAAGAGGAAAGGCTTTTCTTTTTCCTGACCTCTGTCAGAAAAATCTTCATCAATAGAGAATCTATTATGGTCCCTAAGAACACTACTCTTGTAGCAGGGGAAAGGGAGCTTTTTTCCAGATTCACATTCCATCCATGGGAACGAAGAAAAGACAACAATATCTCTGTGTGAGATTTTGCTTGTTGAAAAGATGGCGCCTGAACCAATATGTCGTCCAGGTAGGGTGCCACAGCAATTCCACGAGCACGGATCACTGCCAATAGAGCCCCCAGAACCTTTGAAAAAATTCTCGGAGCCATGGCTAGACCAAATGGAAGTTCCACAAACTTGGAATGTTTGTCCAGAAAGGCAAATCTCAGGAATCTGTGATGGTCCCTGTGAATAGGAACATGAAGATTAGCATCCTTTAGGTCTATGGTTGTCATGAACTGATCCTCTTTTACTAAAGGAAGAATGGAGCATTTAGTATCCATCTTGAAGGATGGAACTTTGAGAAACTTGTTTAGACACTTCAAGTCTAGAATGGGACGGAAAGTTCCCTCTTTTTTGGGAACCATCAGTAGGTTGAAGTAGAACCCAAGACCCTGTTTATACACTGGAACTGGAACTATCACTCCCAGGGAGGAAAGATGTGGTATACATTTCAAGAATGCCTCTCTCTTTATCTCTTCTGCAGATAATCTTGAGAGAAAGAATCTGCCTCTGGGAGGAAATGTCTTGAATTCCTATTTGTAACCCTGGGATACTATGTTCACAGTCCAGGGATCTGGAACATCTCGTATCCAGGCTTGAGAGAACTGAGAGAGTCTGCCCCTCACCTGATCCAATCCCGGATCGGGGCAAACCCTTCATGCGGATTTGGAATCAGCTGTGGGTTTCTTTGAATGTTTCCCCTTGTTCCAAGACTGATTGCGCTTCCAAGAAGACTTGGATTGTTCCTGCTTTGAAGAAGAAGGTGAAGGCTTTCCTCTGAAGTTATGAAAGGAATGAAAATTACTCTAACATCCTTTAGGCCTATTCTTCTTATCTTGAGGTAGAAAAGATCCTTTTCCACCCGTAATATCAGAGATAATTTCTGCCAAACCGGGTCCAAAAAAGGTTTTGCTCTTGTAAGGAATCACCAGAAGCTTGACTTTAGAGGAAACATCCGTAGACCAGGATTTCAACCATAACGTGATAGTAAAGATAGTCCGACATGAATATATGAGAGGAAGCGTGTGTCGCATAAAAAATAAAGTGGTATTTACATAAAGGTGATACAGTTAGTGTATAAATGAAAAATTATATGCAGGTTCCTAATGAATGCTCAAAAATATAACCAAACAATCAAATCAATGATGAAATCAATTATAAAGTGTACTGGGAACAAAATAAAATATGAAACATATAGTGTGATGTGTGATTGTCCCAAGGGTAATGTGAAAGTCACTTGTGGTTGGAATAAGTCAGCAAGCTCCTCTTGTGTCCCACGGTGTACTAGTTCAGAAGATACTAGAATGAAGAAAAAGACAAGGGGAGCCTCATAGGGTAATTTCTAATTACAAATGTGGTATGTATCATGATGAATAAAAACTACTCACAAGAATAGTGGCATCTTAAACAAATATGATGCTATTAGACAGACTGACGTTTATGCAGCAGTCAGTTCGCTGTGGATCTCCGTATATTTAACCAGGCAGATCTGGACTCAGGTCATCAAACAGCCGCCTTCCAAGGCTGGTAACAAAATGAAGGTGTGTACCTCAACAGGATTACAGTGTATCCAGCGGGATAGAAGCAGAGTGCCAGTGTCTCTCAAACACTGGGAACAACAATCAGCAGCAGGCTAACCATTAGAAGGGCTGCGGTAAAGGTTCCAATGTGTGAACAAAGTAAGATAGCTAAAAAACAGGGTCGTGGTTAAAAGTCTTTCTTTATTATTTTGCAACACGTTTCTCGGTCAACATCGTTCCTCTTTACAAGCTCCTAACTGCTTTAAAGCCACCACTACCCAACTGCAAGGAATGACGTGGAATACGGCTATACCTCAAAACTTGCTTGTAGATGAAATAAAAATTTTTTTTCAGGTGCCTAAACTTCACCTCCTCCATGCACCAAAGGCAAAGAGAATGACTGGGGGTTGTGGGTAAGGGAGTGATACTTAACCCCTTAAGGACATACAGGGTACATTCTACATCAATGGCCATGATCGTTGGTGGGTGGGAGTCAATGTGGAAGGTGGGTGGGCGGCCATTGATAGGAGGATCTGAGCCAGAGGGGGGATTGCGTGCTGGCCGCCGGGGGGCATGCGCGTGGGTACGTGCGGGAGTGGGTGGGAACACTACAGTATGGAACAATTAATGTATTGCATATGGTGGGGGAAAGGACTGGGAAAGGTGGGAATTTTTAGCTAAGGGATCTGGGAGGGGGGTTGGATATTGAGGGGGGGCAGCTACACTGCAGAAAATGTTTAATTTATTTTTTTAAATACCATATTTTATGGCAAACTGGGTACTGGCAGACAGCTGCAAGTACCCAAGATGGCTCACAATAAGGTAGAGGAGGAGGGTTAGAGAGCTGTTTTGGTGGAGTGGATCAGGGAGGTTGGGGGCTAAGGGGGGATTCTACACAGCAGAATAAGTTTAAAAAAAATAAAAAATAAAAAACAACTTTTATTTTAGTACTGGCAGACTTTCTGCCAATACTTAAGATGGCGGGACTATTGTGGGGTGGGGGAGGGAAGAGAGCTGTTTGGGAGGGATCAGGGTGTGTGATGTGTCAGGTGGGAGGCTGAACTCTACACTAAAGCTAAATTAACCCTGCAAGCTCCCTACAAGCTACCTAATGTACCCCTTCACTGCTGGGCATAATACAGGTGTGGTGCACAGCGGCATTTAGCGGGATTCTAATTACCAAAAAGCAACGCCAAAGCCATATATGTCTGCTATTTCTGAACAAAGGGCATCCCAGAGAAGCATTTACAACCATTTGTGCTATAATTGCACAAGTTGTTTGTAAATAATTTCAGTGAGAAACCTAAAATTTGTGAAAAAGTTTGTGAAAAAGTGAACAATTTTTTTTCATTTGATCGCATTTGGCGGTGAAATGGTGGCATGAAATATACCAAAATGTGCCTAGATCAATACTTTGGGTTGTCTACTACACTAAAGCTAAAATTAACCCTAAAAGCTCCCTAACTAATCCCTTCCCTGCAGGGCATAATACACATGTGGTGCACAGCAGCATTTAGCGGCCTTCTAATTACCAAAAAGCAACACCAAGCAATATAAGTCTGCTATTTCTGAAAAAAGGGGATCCCAGAGAAGCATTTACAACCATTTGTACCATAATTGCACAAGCTGTTTGTAAATAATTTCAGTGAGAAACCTAAAGTTTGTGAAAAAAATTGTGAAAAAGTGAACAATTTTTTTTTATTTGATCACATTTGGCGGTGAAATGGTGGCATGAAATATACCAAAATGGGCCTAGATCAATACTTTGGGTTGTCTTCTAAGAAAAATATATACATGTCAAGGGATATTCAGGGATTCCTGACAGATATCAGTGTTCCAATGTAACTATCGCTAACTTTGAAAAAAAAGTGGTTTGGAAATAGCAAAGTGCTACTTGTATTTATTGCCCTATAACTTGTAAGAAAAGCAAATAACATGTAAACATTGGGTATTTATAAACTCAGGACAAAATTTAGAAACTATTTAGCATGGGTGTTTTTTGGTGGTTGTAGATGTGTAAGTTAGAAAATGTGTGTTTTTTCCAATTTTTTCCTCATATTTTAGAAAATATTTTATAGTAAATTATAAGATATGATGAAAATAATGGTATCAGAAAATGGAAAAGTGCTGTGGTTCTTAAAGGTTTAAAGGGACACTGAACCCAATTTTTTTCTTTTGTGATTCAGATAGAGCATGCAATTTTTTTTTTTTTATCATTTATTTTGTTACCAACAATGAATACAAATTCCATGAAAACAGAGGATCAAAATATTATGATTCATAGACAACAATCAAGAGAAATAATTAATCATTAACATTCAAAAACCCCAAACAGGAGAGGAAAAAGAAGAAAAATGAAGAAAAAAAAAAAAAGAACTGCATATTACCCATCATATATCAAGCGGTTGATCCTAAACCATCTGTCTGAGCATGCAATTTTAAGCAACTTTCTAATTTATTCCTATTATCAATTTTTCTTTGTTCTCTTGCTATCTTTATATGAAAAAGAAGGCATCTAAGCATGTTTTTTGGTTCAGGACTCTGGACAGCACATTTTTATTGGTGGATGAATTTATCCACCAATCAGCAAGAACAACCCAGGTTGTTCACCAAAAATGGGCTGGCATCTAAACTTACATTCTTGCATTTCAAATAAAGATACCAAGAGAATGAAAAAAATTGATAATAGGCATAAATTAGAAAGTTGCTTAAAATTTCATGCTTTGAGTTGGATCAGTGTTCCTTTAACAGTTAAACTGTGGTGCTCTTTGCCTCCTCCTGCTGGCCAGGAGTGATATTCCCAACAGTAATTACTCAAGCCGTGGACTCACCATGTCTTAGGAAAGAAATCAATCGCTATTGAATAATTCACACACATATTCCAATTCATTAAAAGGAAATGTTTGTTGATTGATTTACCTGCAAAATGTAAATAGATTTAATCCATACTGGATCCAAACTTCGAACTTGCTACATAAAGGGTCAGATTACGAGTGGCGCGCTAACAGTTACGGGCGAGCGCTCATATTACAAGTTAAAAGTAAATATGAATGCATTAGCAGAATCATGATTTATGCAACAATGTTTACTGCAAGTTTAGAGCTATGGTTAATTGTTATGTGAAACAAAAATGTCACAAAACACATTAAAAATACATTTTAAAGAAAAATTAGACTTTTAATAACAAGATCTAATATAATATTTTAAAGAAATATTGTACAAAAATTATAAGGGCTCAAAGAAATTAGGTCTCAGGTGTTAGAAAAAAAAGTCAAACAAAAGGCTTTAACATAGAGATACAGATAGCCCTCAGTTTACGCCGGGGTTAGTTCCAGAAGGAATGGTTGTTAATCGAAACCGTTGTAAATTGAAACCCAGTTTATAATGTAAGTCAATGTGGCTTCACAGGAATTACCTAAGTCTCTGCTGGAGTAGGGAGTCTGAGACATCTTTATTAATGTAACGTACAGTGCCTCCACTCAGTGATAACAATTCTCAGGGAACCCACAACACTGAGACAATGAGTTCCCCACAACATGCAATAATAAAAACAAGCAGATAATAAAGTAACAGAATATATTTAAATGCAAATAGAACAACATATAAATAACATAACAGTCCCACACTTTGCAGGGTACCTTTATCCCAAAATACACTGCTAAATAAAGTCCCTTGTGGTAATGCACGTTGGAGCCCTTAGTAAGTTTCAGATATCTGTTTAGTGTGAGGGATAACTGTAACTGTTCCACTACCTGAATCCTCCTGTAGAATGTTCTAGAAAAGGCCTGGTCCTCTGGCTGCTTTCTCTGCTGGTTGCTTTTCCACTTAAGTGCTGACAGTCTGAAATGACAGCTCACTCTAGTCCCAATGTAGCTGCTTCTTACTGTGACATCAGGCTGAGCGTTCACAGCATGCAGGGTCCTGGTCCTGGATGCTTTATTTCCACTTAAGTGCTGACAGTCTGAAGTGACAACCTACACTAGTCAAAATGTAGCTGCTTCTTACTGTGACATCAGGCTGAGCGTTCACAGCATGCAGGGTCCTGGATGCTTTATTTCCACTTAAGTGCTGACAGTCTGAAGTGACAGCCTACACTAGTCAAAATGTAGCTGCTTCTTACTGGGACATCAGGCTGAGTGTTCACAGCATGCAGAGTCCTGGATGCAGCCTTTATCATCCAAGGCAGAAACACACACACACCTTTCAGCAGCCCTGAACAGCTCTGACCAAAACTCTCCTCACAGGAAGTCTCAGAAACTGTCAGCATCTGATTGGCTCTCACTACCATGTGATGCAGGGTTGAGCAAAGGGAAAAGTTCAAAGTGCAGTTAATCCCTGCAGCAAAATGACAAAGGGCTACATTCTCCCCCCTGTAAAATTCTTGCCTTCCACTGGCAGGGCAGATACATTAAATAATTAAACATCACAATACAGTTGTGTTCCTGTACCTAAAAATGTGTTCAAGGTGTCAAGGGCATGTAAGACTTGTATGACCTTGAGGTGGGACTCTTGCCAGTATGTGGGTTCCCCTACTCGGTCATAAGTGAATAATCTTGGTGGACGCCTATGTCTTTGACTTCCTCTTGAGCCTCTTTGTGGCAACTGTTGAATTCCTCCAGTAGTAAATCTTCTCCCTGTTTTGTTTGCAAAGGGTGCTATAGCTTGAGGCCTAGGTCTCCCCATAGAATATATATCTGTGTCAGTAGATCTAGGGATGAAGCTGGGGCTTTCAGGATTAAGATCTGACTGAGGAGAAGCAACAGGAGGGTTACAAGCTTCTGGCTCAGCATCAGGAGGTGTCCACCACTCTTGATGTAAACCTGAATTGTCATGGTTTCCTTCACTATAATTATCTGCTTCCTTCACTTCTGGTTGACCAACAGGTAACAAATGATTCCTATGCCATGCCTTAATTCGGCCTTCAGGCCCTTTTATTTTGTATACAGGAAGTCCTGGAAGCTTGGAAACCACTTCAAAAAGGGTGCCTTTCCACCGGTCAATGAGTTTGTGCTTTCCGATAATACCTAGGTATCTAAGGAGAACCTTATCTCCTGGCTGAATTTCACTATGCCTGACTTTAGTGTCATAACGTCTTTTATTATTTTCGTTAATCCGGGAACTAGCCTTCTCTGCCAGGTCATAGGCTCTTTGTAGACTCTGCTTCAAGTTGCAAACATACTGGTTATGTGGGACATGGGCCATTCCATCAGAGAAGACATCAAACTGAAGATCTATTGGAAGCCTTGCTTCTCAACCAAAAAACAAGTAATAAGGAGAATATCCTGTAGATTCATGTCTTGTACAATTGTATGCGTGAACCATGGCTTCAACATGCCTACTCCAGGTTCTTTTCTCTGTATCGTTAAGGGTCCCTAACATGTCCAACAGGGTACGGTTGAACCTTTCAGGAAGAGCATCCCCTTCAGGATGGTATGGAGTAGTTCTGGATATTTCAATGTTTAGCAGTTTCAAAAGTTCTTTTATGAGTTGTCTTTCAAAGTCACAACCCTGATCAGAATGAATTTGGCTAGGTAACCCATAGTGAGTGAAAAACTTTTACCATAGCACTTTGGCAACTGTAGTGGCTTTCTGATCTTTAGTAGGGTAAGCTTGAGCATACCTGGTGAAATGATCAGTCACTACTAGTACATTTTCTATTCCTGCTGAATCAGTCTCAATACACAGAGAATCCATACAGACTAGATCCATGGGGCCATAGCTCTTTTTGTGGCCCATTGGAGCAGCTCGGGTAGGTAGAGTTTTCCTCTGAATACACCTTTGGCAATTATGACAATGCCTCTCCACAGACTCTTTCATTTTTGGCCAGAAGAAACGATCTTGCACCAATCCAAAAGTTTTGTCCACCCCCAGGTGTCCATGTTGGTCATGCAAGGATCTTAGTACCATTCCTCTATACTTTTCTGGTAATACCAACTGTCTTCGTCCTGGGTGATCATGATATTGAATGAGCCTATAGAGAAGTCCCTTCTCAATACGGAAATGGCTCCATTCTCTCTTGAATAGTTGTTGCAATTCAGCAGGTAAACAGTTCATGTATTTTTGGCACCTATTCTTAACAGCTTTTAATAAGGTGCCCACTGTTGGGTCTTGAGCTTGAGTTTGTTGTTTATCCTCATTACTGATGCTTGTCTACTGGGGCAGGTTATCTGGGTAACACATAGCCTCTGGAACTGCCTCAGCACTACAACTGAGTGAGTCGATGCATCTCAATTCAGAAACGTTAACCCACCCATCTTCAGTGATAGAGGTCTGACACAATGCCCTTACTCCAGGGCCAGGAATTTCAATCCATTCTTCTTTATCTGTCTATGGATGAAGTCCAGCTCTCCAAGATAAAGCATCAGCTCCCACATTAGTAGATCCAGGCTTGTATTTCAATGAGAAGCTATAGTTGGACAAAGCTGCAAGCCAGCAATGTCCAGTGGCATCTAGTCTAGCTCTGGTCAAGATATAGGTGAGGGGATTGTTGTCGGTCCTATCCTCAAATTCTGCACCATACAGGTAATTATGTAGTTTATCTACGATAGCCCACGTCAATGCCAGAAATTCTAGTTTATGCACTGGGTAATTCTTTTAAGCTTTAGACAAGCTCTGACTAATGTAGGGAACAGGCCTCAGCTCCTCAGGATGTGCCTGGTGGAGAACGTCTCCAAGCCCTTCCATGCTGGCATCTACATGAAGCACAAATGGTTTCTCAAGATCTGCATATGCCAGTACAGGAGCTTCAGTCATCTTACTTTTAAGTAGCTGAAAAGCCTCTTCACAGGAATTAGTCCACTTATCTCCTATGGGTTTCTTGGAATGCGGGCTCTTCTGCTTGGCATTCTCTCCAGGCTCGTATTTCAGAAGATTGTGAAGACTTCTGGCTATCTTGGAATAACCTTCTACAAAACGGCGGTAGTAACTGCAGAACCCCAAGAATGAATGTAGCTCTTCAATATTCTTTGGTCTTGGCCAATTTACCACTGCTTCTATTTTGGCTGGGTCTGTAGCCACACCTTCTGCAGAAACTATATGTCCAACATTAGTCACTGAGCTTCTTGAAAATTTGCATTTGTCAACGGATAACTTCAGACCTTCAGCTTGCAATCGATCTAACACCCTCAGCAACCGATTTTCATGTTCTTTAGGGGTTCTTCCAAAAATTATTATATCATCCAGATAAACAAGGCACTCTCTTGGACTAAGGTCCCCAAGGGTCTTTTCCATTAAACTCTGGAAGGTTGCTGGGGCCCTGGTAACCCCTTGTGGCATACGGGTAAACTGGTAGAAACCCAAAGGGCAGATGAATGATGTTTTCTCTTGGTCTTCTTTTTTCATGGGAACTTGATAATATCCAGAGTGGAGATCCAATACACTAAACCATTTGCTACCAGATAGAGCATTCAGTAGATCTTCTATTCGGGGTAGTGTATACTCATCAGGAATTGTTTGTTTATTTAAAGTTCGATAGTCTATACACAATCGCACAGAGCCATTCTTTTTCCTCACCACTACAATGGGAGAAGCATAGGGACTTCTAGATTCTTTGATAATGCCAGTGTCTTCCATTTCTTGCAAGATGTTTCTCACATCCTCCACATCTCGTGGTGCTATACGTCTAGACCTCTCATGAAATGAAGCAGAGTCTGTCAATCTTATGGTGTGTTGTGCACTCTTGCAACACCCTACATCCATGTCTTTAGTTGAGAAGACTCCTCTCCTGTTTTTTAGAGCTTTAAGCAATCTCTCTTTACATTCAAATGGTAAGCTTGAGTCTTCAAAATCAAACTCAATTCTCCTGAGGAGTTGACTGCTGATTCTATAGGAAGAGGTGAAGGATTCTCAATTCTTGACCATGATCAATATGGACATCTCTTGCAGACAGATTACAGACAGTTACTGCAAAAATGCTTGTTGTGCCTTTCTGCCAATCCTTGACTTCAGGCATAATCATCCAGCCCTTTTGAATGTCCTCTTCAGAAATAGATTCTACACAGTAGATATGTGCACAATTACTTATACCCTCCTGTAAGGTGGGTACAGCTTTAACAGATTTCATTTCTCCAGGTCGTAAAGTCAAAGGCTGGGGGCCCCAGTAATGGAACTGCCCAGTCAGTAATTCTTGAGCTAATTTGTGACATTCGTATCCTAGGGCAGGCTCCAATTCAGCCATCTGATTAATGGATACATCTCCTAGCTCTTGCAAGTAGGCCCTAAACAAGTTTCGAACCTTACTAGTGTTGGTTCCCAGGAAAATGGAAAAACTTGATTGTTTATGGGTAGGGCACAACAGAGCCTCCACATTCATGGAGCAAGTCTTTCCAGTGTACAGTTGTGGGATGCCAATCTGCACTCTAACTACTATTTCTACTGTGCAGGCTTGTGAACCTAGCCCCCATAAACTGACATCTATAGCTGTGGCAATAGGTAAGTGACATAGGTGAGCATCATAAAATGATCTGAAGATAATGGTCACCTGGGATCCAGTGTCTAGCAATGCAGAAGCTGGGATGCCCTTAACCATAAGTGATACCAGTGGCTTGGGTCCAACTCTGATACTTGCAACTGTTTAAAGGCTCTTAATGTGTCACTTCTTCCAATGAATCCACTTTTTTTTTTCTAGAAACTCCTCTTTTAGGTAAGGGATCTGTGACAAAGGTTTCAACCTGAAGAACATATTTTTTATGTGTACAATGGGATGCTATATGCCCAAGCCCATTACATCTAAAACATCTGAGAGGTTTGTCATGTTTATTATCCTGGGTAGTTGAATTGATTGATTCACAATTTCTAGGTTGAGGTTCTTTTTTCTCTTTTGTACCTTTGATTTTCTGGGAACTGTCCTGAGCAGAGGATTTCTCAGGAGCTCTTATCCGTGAACGAGTAAGATGAGTCTGCTCTATAGTACTTCCTTCCTTCATTACTTCAGCAAAAGATAGAACCTTTTTAATACATAAAAGATTATCCAAGGTGGCTGCACAGGAGTCTCCAGGTAGTGTTCCTCTAAGGAACTGTTTGCACCGGTATTTGTCAATTTCAGATGCGGGAATGATCCCTTTCTCCACTAATGTTCCTACTATGAGTTCTACTCTCACAACATAGGCTGACAGTTTTTCACCTTTTACTTGAATTGTATTTGCATATCGTTCTCTCAACTCAAACTCATCTTCTTCCTCTGCATATGCAGTCATTATAATTTGAAGGAGCTCTGATGCAGAAGCTTGAGGATGGATAATTTGATGGTGCTTTACCAGGTCTAAGGCTGGACCTTTTAAACCTTCTATGAGCCTTTATCGTTTCACATCCTCAGAGCAAGCCCATTCTCTAAGAAGCTGCAAAGTAGTGTCTCTCCAGGGTTTGAAGCACTCTTCTCCAACAGGAGTAGGGTCAATCCCAGAGAAAATCTTCAATATCTTTTAATTATGAAGCTTGGGTCAGTTCCACCGCTAATTGTTTAAGTACATTTGTTATAGGAGAAGAAATCTCTTGCTTAAGAGAATCATTCTTTAGTCTCCTTCTTTCACTTACTATATAACTGCCTTCAGACTCATTTACATTTTAGTCATCTTCAGACTCACTGTCACTATTTTGAAATATCAGGTCAGAATCATCGCCCTCCTCGTGGTCAGAATCTCCTTCTGGGTATGCTATCAGGCACCCTTTAGGGTCTGCTCCAGGTATGGGGATTCTAGTTGTTCCTTTTTCTGAATTTATATCCTCGTCCCCTGAACAAGGGTCACACCATAAGTTCCTGTTTTCTTTTTTTTTTTTAATAATGTTTTTATTGAGGTTTAAACAATACAAAGAAAAAATAAGCACCAAATATGCACAATTCAATACAAATATCCACCAACAAGTTGAAAATTAAGCATCTGTAAGGAGAGATATACATTATTATATTATATTCCTCAAAATATTATAGGCTTCTATAAAGCCTCAAATTCACATACCCCTAATGCGAAGAGACATATAATTTGACCTCCAAACTATACAAAGATTACCCAAACAACCTTGGGCAATTACTGACCAGTCTCAGGAGGGTCCTATAGCTGCAGCATCATAAACCCTTTCAAATGTACACAATGCAGCGCATATATCATCCAGTGAATTAGGGGTGCCTTACTTAGTAGAACTAAGGGAAATGTTTAAGGTGCTAATTAATAAACCTCTTATTTTGCCCTCTAAAATATTACAGGCCACTCTCGGGCCTTATCTACCCATGTACACCATATGAGGGTTTCAATAAAATGATCTTTATGCTAGCCTCCAAACTTTCTAGAGGCCCCTTGTGGGCCTTACACAGTTATGATCCGACATAGGAGGTGTATATAATTACACAGGGGGGGGGTACATAGTGAGATGAAAAATACATATATTGTGCCATCGACATTAGTAGCAAATTAGCATAGCTAGTCTAGATAAATAAGGAGGCTAGAAGAGAAGTACTAGAACCAGCATCTATAACATGTTGCATCAATATAGGGGAGGGGAGCATGCTTATGACTATGAGTTCCTACACCTCCTTAGAAGACAAAAAGAATCTGAACAGATCGCCCCATCTCGGCCGCTGACAGAGCAAATCTGTGTGTACTAATGAATTATGGGGGAGGAGGAGAAATACATCTATGGTGTATACTATTAATCTCTTCCTACCAAGCCAAAATATATACTAAGTATTCCCAGATACTAGCTAGGGGGGAGCTCCCTGGTAACAAACAAAGCCTAGTTAGGGAACTCCTGGGGAAGCTTATGTGGATATGATAATTAGGCAACCATACTATGACATATATTTTACTATACTTTAAGTACAAGAATGCATACGTAACCATAAGAACATATATACAGCTCTAGTGCTGCAAGCAGGAGGCTAATAGAACCTACATATATAGATGTAAAAAAAAAAAACAGAAAAACATATTTGAGTCTCAGTAAGTTGGTAGGAGCAAAGCCTGCATAAAGTCCTCAGTCATTTTAACAGACTCAAAAGTTACTTGTTGTTGGAAAGGGTGCTATGATAGAATCACAATTCTTCTCAATCAAGTGGCACCCCCACCACAGGAGCATCCAAAATGTCATCCGACACCCACCCTGCATACCAGCACCAGCAACTGTAAGGCGCATCCAACCAGCGGAGCCCCTATGGACATCTGTAAGGGCTCCATCTGACCAAACGCGTTTGGCCAGGACTCTGGAAAGACAGCCTCCTTCCGAATCTCACACCGCCCCCCTGGAGCTATTATTCGCCTCGGGATCTGACAGGATAAAGACATATTCTGTTGTCCTGCCGGAGAGGCTTTAAACAGGTATTCCTGCTCTCTTGTTTCACTCGCACACCCACGCAGGGGCCAGGCTGCCGTATGCATTGAGAGACCCCGAAGGTAAGTAATGGCATCAGCCTGGATCTCCGGTGCGGCACTCACTTGCTTCTTGCTCTCAGCAACTATGACTCGGCCAGGCAGGGAGGAAGCCGGGTCCCGGGGCTTATTCTCAGAAGGGATGAGTAGCGTTTCAATGCGGCGATCCAGCCACGCATTTAATGTAGCAAAATGTTCCTCCAGGAGGGCAAGTGCTTTTTCTTCTGCGATGTTCTCCATAGGTGCCAGAAAGATGAGGAATATCTCCCTGCTGAACCAAGGCACAGCACCGATGCGTGATGTTATATCTAGTGTAGAGCTCAGCCCCTGTGTTGTAGGAGTTGGCGTGCCACGTACTCCTATCTAGGCTCTAAGCTACAGATAGGCTTCAGTCTGCGTCTCCAGGTGAAAGTCTCTTTGTCAGGCACTTCACCCGGCTCCCGGGTTATCTGACCGTGCCTCCTCAGCCTCCCACACCTTATTTTTTCATTTAGGCTCCTTGAGTTGGGCTGCACCCTTAATTATCAAGTTTATATACTATTTGGAGCCGGAGCTCCTAATCTGTGCAGCCGCTCTTGCCGATGGCTAGCTCCGCCCCACAGTTCCTGTTTTCTTAGCCTGCATTATGGCAGTGTTTTCCAACCCAGGGATATGTTTTAGGGCATCTATAAACTTCCTCCGGCTGAGTCCAATAGGAGTTTGTACAGCCCCAACCTTCTGGGGAGGAACCCTCATTATTCTAGCCCACTCTCTAACATCTCTGTGTGATGGAACAGGGGTCTTGCTTAAACACTTCTTACTATCCCAGTTCATCTCAGCAGTGCCTCCATCTGTAACCCCTTCCTTATCCATCTTTGGTGAAAATGATACAGGTTGGACGGTCACCTTTGACGCTGTGGCTTCACAGGAATTACCTAAGTCTCTGCTGGAGTAGGGAGTCTGAGACATCTTGATTAATGTAACGTACAGTGCCTCCACTCAGTGATAACAATTCTCAGGGAACCCACAACACTAAGACAATGAGTTCCCCACAACATGCAATAATAAAAAAAAGCAGATAATAAAGTAACACATAATATACTTAAATGCAAATAGAACAACATATAAATAACATAACAGTCCCACAGTTTGCAGGGTACCCTTTTCCCCAAAATACACTGCTAAATAAAGTCCCTTGTGGTGGTGCACATTGGGGCCCTTAGTAAGTTTCAGATATCTGTTTAGTGTGAGGGATAACTGTAACTATTCCACTACCTGAATCCTCCTGTGGAATGTTCTAGAAAAGGACTTGTCCTCTGGCTGATTTCTCTGCTGCTTGCTTTTCCACTTAAGTGCTGACAGTCTGAAATGACAGCTCACTCTAGTCCCAATGTAGCTGCTTCTTACTGTGACATCAGGCTGAGTGTTCACAGCATGCAGGGTCCTGGATGCTTTATTTCCATTTAAAGGGACATAATACTCATATGCTAAATCACTTGAAACTGATGCAGTATAACTGTAAAAAGCTGACAGGAAAATGGCACCGGAGCATCTCTATATAAAAAAGGAAGATATTTTACCTCACAATTTCCTCAGCTCAGCAGAGTAAGTTCTGTGTAAAAAGTTATACTCAGCTGCAATGAAATGAACAGCAGCCAATCAGCATCAACAGTGCTGAGGTCATGAACTCTTTTACTGTGATCTCATGAGATTTCACTTAACTCATGAGATTTCGTTGTAAATGTCCTTCCACTGAATAGGGAAATAACATGAGAGTGCACGAGGCTCAATCCTTCAGCTGTCCTGGGACAGACATACTGATTTGCTGCTTAGAAGTCCTTTACAATGGGATGTGGCTACTGAGACACTTTTGAGGTAAAATATCTTTCTTTTTTACATAGAGATATTCAGGTGATATTTTCTAGTCAGCTTTTTACAGCTATACTGCATCACTTTCAAGTGTTTCAACATTTGGGTATTAGGTCCCTTTAAGTGCTGACAATCTGAAGTGACAGCCTACACTAGTCCAAATGTAGCTGCTTCTTACTGGGACATCAGGCTGAGTGTTCACAGCATGCAGGGTCCTGGATGCAGCCTTTATCATCCCAGGCAGAATCACACACACACACACCTTTCAGCAGCCCTGAACAGCTATGAACAAAACTCTCCTCTCAGGAAGTCTCAGAAACTGTCAGCATCTGATTGGCTCTCACTACCATGTGATGCAGGGTTGAGCAATGGGCAAAGTGCACTTAATCCCTGCAGCAAAATGACAAAGGGCTACATATAGTTGTGTTAAATGTACCAGCAGGTAAAATCTCACACAGCAAATGGGAAAAGCTAGATATGTGAAAAAACAAAAAATACAACTGCAACACTTGGGAAACACTTTTGTTTTCAAAACGGGATCTGTAAATGTGTATAAATGTTGAATATTCATGTATTTTTAGTTATGTTAAAGTAGTCTCTGTGGATAGGACATTATTCGTATTGCAATCTCGCAGACGTGAGCATATTCTGGCCTAGATTTGGAGTTCGGCGGTAAAAGGGCTGTTAACGCTCCGCGGGCTTTTTTCTGGCCGCACCATAAATTTAACTCTGGTATCGAGAGTTAAAACAAATGCTGCGTTAGGCTCCAAAAAAGGAGCGTAGAGCATTTTTACCGCAAAAGCAACTCTACCAGAGTTGCTTACGGACGCGGCCGGCCTCAAAAACGTGCTCGTGCACGATTCTCCCATAGGAAACAATGGGACTGTTTGAGCTGAAAAAAAACCTAACACCTGCAAAAAAGCAGCGTTCAGCTCCTAACGCAGCCCCATTGATTCCTATGGGGAAACACTTCCTACGTCTGCACCTAACACCCTAACATGTACCCCGAGTCTAAACACCCCTAATCTTACACTTATTAACCCCTAATCTGCCGCCCCCGCTATCGCTGACCCCTGCATATTTTTTTTAACCCCTAATCTGCCGCTCCGTAAAACGCCGCCACCTACGTTATCCCTATGTACCCCTAATCTGCTGCCCTAACATCGCCGACCCCTATGTTATATTTATTAACCCCTAATCTGCCCCCCACAACGTCGCCGACACCTACCTACACTTATTAACCCCTAATCTGCCGAGCGGACCTGAGCGCTACTATAATAAAGTTATTAACCCCTAATCCGCCTCACTAACCCTATCATAAATAGTATTAACCCCTAATCTGCCCTCCCTAACATCGCCGACACCTACCTTCAATTATTAACCCCTAAACTTCCGATCGGAGCTCACCGCTATTCTAATAAATGTATTAACCCCTAAAGCTAAGTCTAACCCTAACACTAACACCCCCCTAAGTTAAATATAATTTACATCTAACGAAATTAATTAACTCTTATTAAATAACTTATTCCTATTTAAAGCTAAATACTTACCTGTAAAATAAATCCTAATATAGCTACAATATAAATTATAATTATATTATAGCTATTTTAGGATTAATATTTATTTTACAGGCAACTTTGTAATTATTTTAACCAGGTACAATAGCTATTAAATAGTTATTAACTATTTAATAGTTACCTAGTTAAAATAATAACAAATTTACCTGTAAAATAAATCCTAACCTAAGTTATAATTAAACCTAACACTACCCTATCAATAAAATAATTAAATAAACTACCTACAATTACCTACAATTAACCTAACACTACACTATCAATAAATAAATTAAACACAATTGCTACAAATAAATACAATTAAATAAACTAGCTAAAGTACAAAAAATAAAAAAGAACTAAGTTACAGAAAATAAAAAAATATTTACAAACATAAGAAAAATATTACAACAATTTTAAACTAATTACACCTACTCTAAGCCCCCTAATAAAATAACAAAGCCCCCCAAAATAAAAAATTCCCTACCCTATTCTAAATTAAAAAAGTTACAAGCTCTTTTACCTTACCAGCCCTGAACAGGGCCCTTTGCGGGGCATGCCCCAAGAATTTCAGCTCTTTTGCCTGTAAAAGAATAAATACAATACCCCCCCCCCCCCCAACATTACAACCCACCACCCACATACCCCTAATCTAACCCAAACCCCCCTTAAACCCCCCTTAAATAAACCTAACACTAAGCCCCTGAAGATCTTCCTACCTTGTCTTCACCATCCAGGTATCACCGATCCGTCCTGGCTCCAACATCTTCATCCAACCCAAGCGGGGGTTGGCGATCCATCATCCGGTGCTCCAAAGTCTTCCTCCTATCCGGCAAGAAGAGGACATCCGGACCGGCAAACATCTTCTCCAAGCGGCATCTTCGATCTTCTTCCATCCGGTGCGGAGCGGGTCCATCTTGAAGCAGGCGACGCGGATCCATCCTCTTCTTCCGATGTCTCCCGACTAATGACGGTTCCTTTAAGGGACGTCATCCAAGATGGCGTCCCTCGAATTCCGCTTGGCTGATAGGATTCTATCAGCCAATCGGAATTAAGGTAGGAATTTTCTGATTGGCTGATGGAATCAGCCAATCAGAATCAAGTTCAATCCGATTGGCCGATCCCATCAGCCAATCAGATTGAGCTCGCATTCTATTGGCTGATCGGAACAGCCAATAGAATGCGAGCTCAATCTGATTGGCTGATTGGATCAGCCAATCGGATTGAACTTGATTCTGATTGGCTGATTCCATCAGCCAATCAGAAAATTCATACCTTAATTCCGATTGGCTGATAGAATCCTATCAGCCAATCGGAATTCGAGGGACGCCATCTTGGATGACGTCCCTTAAAGGAACCGTCATTAGTCGGGAGACATCGGAAGAAGAGGATGGATCCGCGTCGCCTGCTTCAAGATGGACCCGCTCCGCACCGGATGGAAGAAGATCGAAGATGCCGCTTGGAGAAGATGTTTGCCGGTCCGGATGTCCTCTTCTTGCCGGATAGGAGGAAGACTTTGGAGCCTCTTCTGGACCGGATTATGGATCGCCAACCCCCGCTTGGGTTGGATGAAGATCTTGGAGCCAGGACGGATCGGTGATACCTGGATGGTGAAGACAAGGTAGGAAGATCTTCAGGGGCTTAGTGTTAGGTTTATTTAAGGGGGGTTTGGGTTAGATTAGGGGTATGTGGGTGGTGGGTTGTAATGTTGGGGGGGGGGTATTGTATTTATTCTTTTACAGGCAAAAGAGCTGAAATTCTTGGGGCATGCCCCGCAAAGGGCCCTGTTCAGGGCTGGTAAGGTAAAAGAGCTTGTAACTTTTTTAATTTAGAATAGGGTAGGGAATTTTTTATTTTGGGGGGCTTTGTTATTTTATTAGGGGGCTTAGAGTAGGTGTAATTAGTTTAAAATTGTTGTAATATTTTTCTTATGTTTGTAAATATTTTTTTATTTTCTGTAACTTAGTTCTTTTTTATTTTTTGTACTTTAGCTAGTTTATTTAATTGTATTTATTTGTAGCAATTGTGTTTAATTAATGTATTGATAGTGTAGTGTTAGGTTAATTGTAGGTAATTGTAGGTAGTTTATTTAATTATTTTATTGATAGGGTAGTGTTAGGTTTAATTATAACTTAGGTTAGGATTTATTTTACAGGTAAATTTGTTATTATTTTAACTAGGTAACTATTAAATAGTTAATAACTATTTAATAGCTATTGTACCTGGTTAAAATAATTACAAAGTTGCCTGTAAAATAAATATTAATCCTAAAATAGCTATAATATAATTATAATTTATATTGTAGCTATATTAGGATTTATTTTACAGGTAAGTATTTAGATTTAAATAGGAATAATTTATTTAATAAGAGTTAATTAATTTCGTTAGATAAAAATTATATTTAACTTAGGGGGGTGTTAGTGTTAGGGTTAGACTTAGCTTTAGGGGTTAATCCATTTATTAGAATAGCGGTGAGCTCCGATCGGAAGTTTAGGGGTTAATAATTGAAGGTAGGTGTCGGCGATGTTAGGGAGGGCAGATTAGGGGTTAATACTATTTATGATCGGGTTAGTGAGGCGGATTAGGGGTTAATAACTTTATTATAGTAGCGCTCAGGTCCGCTCGGCAGATTAGGGGTTAATAAGTGTAGGCAGGTGTCGGCGACGTTGAGGGGGGCAGATTAGGGGTTAATAAATATAATATAGGGGTCGGCGGTGTTAGGGGCAGCAGATTAGGGGTACATAGGGATAACGTAGGTGGCAGCGATTTGCGGTCGGAAGATTAGGGGTTAATTATTGTAAGTAGCTGGCGGCGACGTTGTGGGGGGCAGGTTAGGGGTGAATAAATATAATACAGGGGTCGGCGGGGTTAGGGGCAGCAGATTAGGGGTACATAAGTATAACGTAGGTGGCGGTCGGCAGATTAGGGGTTAAAAATTTTAATCGAGTGGCGGCGGTGTGGGGGGAGCTCGGTTTAGGGGTACATAGGTAGTTTATGGGTGTTAGTGTACTTTAGGGTACAGTAGTTAAGAGCTTTATAAACCGGCGTTAGCCAGAAAGCTCTTAACTCCTGCTATTTTCAGGCGGCTGGAATTTTGTCGTTAGAGCTCTAACGCTCACTGCAGAAACGACTCTAAATACCAGCGTTAGAAAGATCCCATTGAAAAGATAGGCTACGCAAATGGCGTAGGGGGATCTGCGGTATGGAAAAGTCGCGGCTGAAAAGTGAGCGTTAGACCCTTTAATCACTGACTCCAAATACCAGCGGGCGCCCAAAACCAGCGTTAGGAGCCTCTAACGCTGGTTTTGACGGCTACCGCCGAACTCCAAATCTAGGCCTCTGTATTCTGGGGTGTTGTCGATGCATGAGCAGGGTCTTTCACCAAAACTACTACTCAGTATGCAGGATTTAAATAACTACTACTCAGTTTGCAGTAGTCAAAATCTATGGGCCAAATCACATTCCAGTTGTAGACTTAAAAACTGACTTTAATAGATGTTTTTGTTGCAATCAGTGATCTAGAAGCAATGTCTAATATGAGCCAAAACACGTTTAGAGCTAATTTACAACAAAGGAGATCAACTAGTGAAACCTGCAGAAATTGCTTTAATTGTTTCTTGGGCCTAGATCACATTCTCTGATTACAAACTGGAAATAAAAACAAAATCTCCATTAACACCTTTATGAGCGTAGCAAGCGTTTAACATAGGAACAAAGTTCCAATATAAACACTTGCTGGAAAAATGAAATAACGCGATTGTTGATGCGATCACGTGATTTCAAGGCCGGGATCGGATCACGGGGGGAACGGCCTACAATGCTAAAGGAGAAGGCTGCAGGACGCTATATAAGGTAGGACGTTCCATGGCATCCTAACCGCATTCAAGCCCAGCGCTCTTAGGACAGCATGCAACATCTTAGTGGCGTGAAGCGGTTAAAGACAATGAACACTTTCAAATACATTTTCTTAATTTTACAACTACAATGTGATCAAGTCATTATTTTAAAGCATTCTTTTTTTCCAACTTGTATGTTTTTCCCCAAAAGCATAGCATTTAAAAAAAATGTTTTAGCTTCAATAAACAAATTTCAAGAATTATGTTCCAACAGGAAAACAATTTTAATACAATTTAAGGACCATTTGCTTTGAAACATTCACCTCGGGTCCTTTTGTATTGCCTTTTCCTTTAAAGATTTGCATTATTTGTTTTGTTCTCTTTACTTTAAAAGTCCTGGGTAAAATTCATTGCAGTTGTTTGAAGATTGCTAAAATAAAATGCATATTTATTCAGCGGATACTAAAAAAGCCCTTGTTAAAGATGATCATATACTTTTCCCCTGGGCATGATATAATATAAAATGTCTATTTGAAAGTCTCTGTAGAATTGTTCAAATAGGCACAGCATAAGTTCAAGGAAGGGCTCACAAATGTGTTTTTTATAAACATCAATTCTTTATTGTAAGAAACTGAACCACATTAACAGAATAAACAGTAATTGTTATTATCTATACTCTGGAAAACACCTTGTAAAAAAAAAAAAAAAAAGACTACAGAACTAAAAGAAAATATTTTTGGCTACATCAATTTATACATAATCAAAATAATATTAATTCAAAGAGATATTGTGTGTATAGCTATTTTCCGTGTATAAGGACTTTTTGTGAGTTAGAGAAGTTTGACGATTAATGGTGCTTTTTAGTTTAGTTCTCCCCAAGAGATTTTCTTTCATAGGGAAGAGATTATACAGTCTACGGAGACATGAATGCAGTTTTAAGAGATCTTTAAATTTACTTGCATTATCCAAATTTAGTTCATTCTCTTTGTATGCTTTGTGTAAAGCATACCTAAGTATGCTCATGAGCAACAATACACTACTGAGAGCTAGCTGGTGATTGGTAGCTACACACATATGCTTCCTGCCATTGGCTAAATTGTTGCTTATTGATCTTACTTTGACCATGGGTTTTACCTCATTCTAGGAGTTAAAATAAATAGCTATTGAAAGCAATACTACAGAAAACACCTAACACATAGAGTATTTTATTTTTGCACTATCCCTTTAATTTGTACTGTTCAGTTAGGGGAAGAGCACTAAGGCCTAGATTTGGAGTTCGGCGGTAGCCGTCAAAACCAGCGTTAGAGGCTCCT
Source organism: Bombina bombina (assembly GCF_027579735.1). Taxonomy (NCBI): domain Eukaryota; kingdom Metazoa; phylum Chordata; class Amphibia; order Anura; family Bombinatoridae; genus Bombina; species Bombina bombina. The sequence continues at coordinate 381,143,802 of NC_069499.1, forward strand.
AACGCTGGTTTTGGCCGCCCGCTGGTATTTGGAGTCAGTGATTAAAGGGTCTAACGCTCACTTTTCAGCCGCGACTTTTCCATACCGCAGATCCCCCTACGCCATTTGCGTATCCTATCTTTTCAATGGGATCTTTCTAACGCTGGTATTTAGAGTCGTTTCTGAAGTGAGCGTTAGAGCTCTAACGACAAAATTCCAGCCGCCTGAAAATAGCAGGAGTTAAGAGCTTTCTGGCTAACGCCGGTTCATAAAGCTCTTAACTACTGTACCCTAAAGTACACTAACACCCATAAACTACCTATGTACCCCTAAACCGAGCTCCCCCCACATCGCCGCCACTCGATTAAAATTTTTAACCCCTAATCTGCCGACCGCCACCTACGTTATACTTATGTACCCCTAATCTGCTGCCCCTAACCCCGCCGACCCCTGTATTACATTTATTAACCCCTAACCTGCCCCCCACAACGTCGCCGCCAGCTACTTAAAATAATTAACCCCTAATCTTCCGACCGCAAAGCGCCGCCACCTACGTTATCCCTATGTACCCCTAATCTGCTACCCCTAACACCGCCGACCCCTATATTATATTTATTAACCCCTAATCTGCCCCCCTCAACGTCGCCGACACCTGCCTACACTTATTAACCCCTAATCTGCCGAGCGGACCTGAGCGCTACTATAATAAAGTTATTAACCCCTAACCCGCCTCACTAACCCTATCATAAATAGTATTAACCCCTAATCTGCCCTCCCTAACATCGCCGACACCTACCTTCAATTATTAACCCCTAATCTGACGACCGGAGCTCACCGCTATTCTAATAAATTGATTAACCCCTAAAGCTAAGTCTAACCCTAACACTAACACCCCCCTAACTTAAATATAATTTACATCTAACGAAATTAATTAACTCTTATTAAATAACTTATTCCTATTTAAAGCTAAATACTTACCTGTAAAATAAATCCTAATATAGCTACAATATAAATTATAATTATATTATAGCTATTTTAGGATTAATATTTATTTTACAGGCAACTTTTTAATTATTTTAACCAGGTACAATAGCTATTAAATAGTTAAGAACTATTTAATAGTTACCTAGTTAAAATAATAACAAATTTACCTGTAAAATAAATCCTAACCTAAGATATAATTAAACCTAACACTACCCTATCAATAAATTAATTAAATAAACTACCTACAATTACCTACAATTAACCTAACACTACACTATCAATAAATTAATTAAACACAATTCCTACAAATAAATACAATTAAATAAACTAGCTAAAGTACAAAATATTTACAAACATAAGAAAAATATTACAACAATTTTAAACTAATTACACCTACTCTAAGCCCCCTAATAAAATAACAAAGCCCCCCAAAATAAAAAATTCCCTACCCTATTCTAAATTAAAAAAGTTACAAGCTCTTTTACCTTACCAGCCCTGAACAGGGCCCTTTGCGGGGCATGCCCCAAGGATTTCAGCTCTTTTGCCTGTAAAAAAAAACATACCATACCCCCCCCCCAACATTACAACCCACCACCCACATACCCCTAATCTAACCCAAACCCCCCTTAAATAAACCTAACACTAAGCCCCTGAAGATCTTCCTACCTTGTCTTCACCATACCAGGTTCACCGATCCGTCCTGGCTCCAACATCTTCATCCAACCCAAGCGGGGGTTGGCGATCCATCATCCGGTGCTGAAGAGGTCCAGAAGAGGCTCCAAAGTCTTCCTCCTATCCGGCAAGAAGAGGACATCCGGACCGGCAAACATCTTCTCCAAGCGGCATCTTCAATCTTCTTCCATCCGGTGCGGAGCGGGTCCATCTTGAAGCAGGCGACGCGGATCCATCCTCTTCTTCCGTTGTCTCCCGACGAATGACGGTTCCTTTAAGGGACGTCATCCAAGATGGCGTCCCTCGAATTCCGATTGGCTGATAGGATTCTATCAGCCAATCGGAATTAAGGTAGGAATATTCTGATTGGCTGATGGAATCAGCCAATCAGAATCAAGTTCAAACCCTTTTTGGTACATGTAAGTTCTTGGAAACTATTAGCAAAAGGGTATTTGAGTAGACCTGATCTGAAGCTTTATGTAGTACTTAAAGGGACATGATACCCAAAATTTGTATTTAATTATTCAGATAGAGTATACAATTTTAAACAATTTTCACAATTTACTTCCATTATCTAATTTCTTTATTTTCTTTGTATCCTTTGTTGAAAAACACATCTAGATAAGCCTAGGAGCTTGGAGCTAGTTACTGATTGGTAGCTAAACTTGTATGCCCATTTTCATTGGCTTAAAAAAGTGTTTAGCTAGCTTCTAGGAATACATTGCTGCTGCTTTAAGAAAATATACCAAGAGAGTGAAGAAAAATTGATAACAGAAGTAAATTGGAAAGTTGTTCAAAAATTTATAATCTCACTGGTTTTCAAACCTGTACTCAGGCTTCCCTAACAGGCCATATTTTGAGGATATCTGAACTGGAGCACAGGTGAAATAATCAACTGAAAAGTAAACATGGTTATTTTACCTGCTCTCATCCAAGGTAATCCAGAAAACCTGGGGGTCGATCCGATAAAAATCGTCGCCCGCAAAAGCTGGCGACGCCAATATTTGCACGGGTTTGGTATCCTATATACGGCGTAACCTAGAAGTTACGCGCGTATATTTCTGCCGTCGCCTGTAGTTTTTTGGGCCATAGGCAGGTATACCAAACCCGCGCAGTTTGGTATCCAATATACAGCGTAAGGACTTACGTGGCGAAAATGGAGAAATCTTACTACATTTTCACCTCGCCACAAAAAGCAGCCGTAAGAAGCTTTACGCTGACTATTGGAGCCCCGTAACTCTCTAAACTAGCTGCTAAATAAACCTAACACCTAACGCATGCGCAATGTCTATCTAACTGTCAACCGCGATCTGCTAAATAAACCTAACACCTAACACATGTGCAATGTCTATCTAACTGTCAACCGCGATCTGCTAAATAAAACCTAACACCTAACGAATGCGCAATGTCTATCTACCTGTCAACCGCGATCCCCCGCCACAATCCCTAATAAAGTATTTAACCCCTAAACCGCCGCCATCTACATAAACTAACCCCCTACTGTGAGCCCCTAAAACCGCCGCCATCTACCTGATCTATCCCCTAATCTGACCCCTTACACCGCCGCCAGCTATATTAATATTATTAACCCCTAATCTAATATCCATAAAGTAATAAACTCTATTACCAGCCCTTAAAAGGGCTTTTGCGGGGCTTTGCCCCAAAGTTAACAGCTCTTTTGCCCTATAACCTGCCCTCCCTACACCGCCGCACCTATATCAATGGTATTAACCCCTAATATAAGCCCCTTACACCACCGCCATCTATATTAAAATTATTAACCCCTAATTTAATCTACCTACCCGCCAGCTATATTATCTATATTAACCCTAAGTATATTATAGTTAATATAGTTATTACATTATATATATTAACTATATTAACCCTAATTATATTAGGGTTAATATAGTTACTATAGTATTTATATTAACTCTATCTAACCCTAACACCCCTAACTAAATTCTTATTAAATAAATCTAATTTATATTATAAACTAAAATATTCCTATTTAAATCTAAATACTTACCTATAAAATAAACCCTAAGATAGCTACAATATAATTAATAATTACATTGTAACTATGTTAGGGTTTATATTTATTTTACAGGTAAATTGTTAATTACTTTAACTAGGTATAATAGCTATTAAATAGTTATTACCTATTTAATAGCTACCTAGTTAAAATAATTACCCAATTACCTGTAAAATAAATCCTAGCCTAAGTTACAAATACACCTACACTATCAATAAATTAAATAAATTACAAATATCAATCTAAAAATACAATTAAATAAACTAAACTAAATTACAAAAAAAAACAAACACTAAATTACAAAAATAAAAAAAAGATTACAAGATTTTTAAGCTAATTACACCTATTCTAAGCCCCCTAATAAAATAATAAAGCTCCCCAAAATAAAAACATTTCCCTACCCTATTCTAAATTAAAAAAAGTTCAAAGCTCTTTTACCTTACCAGCCCTTAAAAGGGCCTTTTGTGGGGGCATGCCCCAAAGAAAACTGCTCTTTTGCCTGAAAAAAAACACAATACCACCCCCCAACATTACAACCCACCACCAACATACCCCTAATCTAACCCAAACCCCCCTTAAATAAACCTAACACTACCCCCCTGAAGATCTCCCTACCTTGTCTTCATCCAACAGGGCCGAACTCCTCATCCGATCCGGGCGATGTCTATCCAAGCGGCAAAGAAGAGGTCTTTATCCCAGCGATGTCTTTATCCAAGCGGCAGCAAAGTCTTCTTCCATCGGGCAGCCTCTTCCATCAAGCGGCATCCTGAATCTTCTCTCCACCGACGCGGAGCATCCATCCCGGCCAACGACTGAACGACGAATGAGGTACCTTTAAATGACGTCATCCAAGATGGCGTCCGTCGAATTCCGATTGGCTGATAGGATTCTATCAGCCAATCGGAATTAAGGTAGAAAAATCTGATTGGCTGATTGAATCAGCCAATCAGATTCAAGTTCAATCTGATTGGCTGATTGGTTCAGCCAATCGGATTGAACTTGAATCAATAAGGTAGATTTTTCTACCTTAATTCCGATTGGCTGATAGAATCCTATCAGCCAATCGGAATTCGACGGACGCCATCTTGGATGACGTCATTTAAAGGTACCTCATTCGTCGTTCAGTCGTCAGCCGGGATGGATGCTCCGCGTCGGTGGAGAGAAGATTCAAGATGCCGCTTGATGGAAGATGCTGCCCGATGGAAGAAGACTTTGCTGCCGCTTGGATAAAGACATCGCTGGGATGAAGACCTCTTCTTTGCCGCTTGGATAGACATCGCCCGGATCGGATGAGGAGTTCGGCCCGGTTGGATGAAGACAAGGTAGGGAGATCTTCAGGGGGGTAGTGTTAGGTTTATTTAAGGGGGGTTTGGGTTAGATTAGGGGTATGTGGGTGGTGGGTTGTAATGTTGGGGGGTGGTATTGTGTTTTTTTTCAGGCAAAAGAGCAGTTTTCTTTGGGGCATGCCCCCACAAAAGGCCCTTTTGTTACTTTGGGGCAATGCCACGCAAAAAGCCCTTTTCAGGGCTATTTGTAGGGTTAGACATAGGTTTAGTTGTAGGGATAGTTTAGTATTTTAGGGGTTAAATAATTTAATATAGATGGCGGCGGGGTAGGGGGATTAGATTAGGGGTTAATAATTTTAAAATAGATAGCAGCGGGGTAGGGGCTCACTTTAGGGGGTTATAGATTTAATATAGCTGGCGGCGGTTTAGGGGTTAATAACTTTATTAGGTAGCGGCGGGCTCCGGGAGCGGCGGTTTAGGGGTTAATACATATTTTATTGTTAGGATAGTGAGGGGGGATAGCGGATAGAGGGTTAGACGTGTCGGGCTATGTTAGGGAGGTGTTAGACAGTGCGGGTGATTTAGACTTTAGTCAGGTTTTGTAGGCGCCGGCAGTTTCTAACGTGCCGTAAATCACTGGCGACGCCAGAAATTTGTACTTGCGCAGATTTCTGGACATCGCTGGTTTATCCGACTTACGGCACGTTAGCATCTGACGGCGCCATATATGGCTGACGGCGCCATATATGGGATAGCTCGAGTTGCGAGCTGAAACTGCGGGCGACGCGGGTTCCCTCGCTTGCGCCCCAAACTACGATCTATATCGGATCGTGCCCCTGGTCTGTTAGAGAGGCCTGAGGACAGGTTTGAAAACCAATAATTTATCTGAATCATGAAAGAAAAAGGTGGTTTTCATTATTATCCCTTTAAGATATAGATAATTTGGCTGTTGCTATTTTTTTCCTTTTCAGTCCAGTACACATTGGTACCAAGTGAAATCTTGATAACAGTTTGAAGACAATAAAAAGTGTAATACGAGGCCCTGCAAAAAAAAAAAAAAAAAAAGAAGAGTAAAGCCTATTTTTTTTTAAATTCATATTAGAAATTGCCCATATTTCATTTTAATAAAAAAGCAGATAGTTCCATATTTATATGTAATTATTTTCTTCAGTTAATTTATACAAAGTGCATGTGTGAATTCTGCCTATTTACTCATCTGCATAATGCTGCACACTTTGGTCTTAATACAGAAAGTCTTTGGATATAAAAAGAAATAGTGATAAGAATAAAGAATGATACAAGCATATAAAAAGAATATATTTTATATTTACTTAGATAATGTTTTTTGAGACAATATGTGACTGTGCAGACTCTTTTATAGACCATAATAAGCAATATTTTGTATATTTTTAACTACATCATACAACAGGTGAGCACAAAGTTAGTATACAAAATCAGAACACCTGCAGCGATTTCTAAAAGCTGATTTGAGCCTGTCACAAATGAGTAAAGATAACCGCTAGCGAAATACATTTACTTTTGTGTATGCAATGCACATCATTCAGAAATGCCTCGGTAAGAGATTTTATTTTGTGTTTTTGGAATGAGTTCATTCTCGGTGCGTTCACTTGAATGTTTATTTTTCTGTGATTTGAATTTAATTAATGACGATGGGAAGCAGCTGTGAGGAAGTAAACGTGGCCATCGGATTGCTCAGCTGATATGGGGTTTTTAGGAGGTATTTAAAAAGTGACACCAGCGGCCTTTCAATGTAGAATAAATTAAAAAGAAATATTTTGGGAACCTCTAAGTACCTTGCTACCTTGAGCAATCATTTCATCATTTCGTTATAGTTTTTTAATCATTTTTAGTGGGCTAAAAGCCAAACAGTAGGTTTTTTTTTATCTGCTGCTATCATGATACCTTGCTCCAGTCAATTATCTGTTTTATAGTTAATGACAAAATATATTTAATCATAGATTATCTACTGTTTAATTCATGTTCTCAATGCCAAATAACTGTAGCATAAAAACATTCACTTACACAGATATCCAGCTTCATTTAAATGTTACTATGGACAATGAAAAGAAAATGTATTCTTAAATCAGGTTTAGAAAAAAAAGAAAACTATAATGTGGGATAATTAAATGTATTTTGCTTGAAATATTATTCTTGTGCTTAATGTAATATGCCTGTTTACATTTTTTACAAAAAAATATTCCCTTTAATGTGTTCCTAATGATCCATTTTACATGCTGCAGGAGTGTATTAAATTAAATTTAGCTTTATTTTGTTATGTGAAATAGCTGTGTTTGACTGTTAAAACCACCACCTCTACTAAAAATCTCACTACTGTTGTAATGGGTAAAGAAAAGCGATGAAGACAAGATGATGCAGTTTTAATCACTCCCTTGGGGGTAGGAGAGATGGGTACTAAAATGTTCAATTGTGTACTCTCCAAGTATTGTGCTTTGTAAATACCAACAGATATAAGACAGCCTTTGTGTTTATAGTGTTATAAGACAAGGAAGTCTGCTCTCACTGCAAGCTCAGTCCATTTAAAAGTGATGTTGTATCACAGAGCAAAAACAGACATTTCATATCCAATGTTAAACCTAAAGGATGAATTTACAATACATGTTATACTCTTTGAATGGTATAACAAGTTATTGGAAACATATTTAAGGGAATCCAATTTTACACTACAATGTACCTTTAATAATTAACAGTGATTAAAATGTATAAAACTAGAGATCTGTATATGATTTTCTAGAAGATTTATAAAAACAAGTGGGTATATTTATACTGATAAACACAATTTATGCTTACCTGATAAATTTATTTCTCTTGTGGTGTATCCAGTCCACGGATCATCCATTACGTGTGGGATATTCTCATTCCCAACAGGAAGTTGCAAGAGGACACCCACAGCAGAGCTGTAATATAGCTCCTCCCCTAACTGTCATAGCCAGTCATTCAACCGAAAACAAGCCGAGAAAGGAGGAACCATAGGGTGCAGTGGTTACTGTAGTTTAAATTTAAAAATGACCTGCCTTAAAATGACAGGGCGGTCTGTGGACTGGATACACCACAAGAGAAATAAATTTATCAGGTAAGCATAAATTGTGTTTTCTCTTGTAAGGTGTATCCAGTCCACGGATCATCCATTACTTGTGGGATACCAATACCAAAGCTAAAGTACACGGATGAAGGGAGGGACAAGGCAGGTACTTAAATTGAAGGAACCACTGCCTGTAAAACCTTTCTCCCAAATATAGCCTCCGAAGAAGCAAAAGTATCAAATTTGTAAAATTTTGAAAAAGTATGAAGCGAAGACCAAGTCGCAGCCTTGCAAATCTGTTCAACAGAAGCCTCATTTTTAAAGGCCCAAGTGTAAGCCACAGCTCTAGTGGAATGAGCTGTAATTCTTTCAGGAGGCTGCTGTCCAGCAGTCTCATAGGCTAAGCAGATTATGCTTCTTAGCCAAAAAGAAAGAGAGGTTGCCGAAGCCTTTTGACCTCTCCTCTGTCCAGAGTAGACAACAAACAAAGCAGATGTTTGACGAAAATCTTTAGTAGCTTGTAAGTAAAACTTTAAAGCACGGACCACGTCCAGATTGTGTAATAGACGTTCCTTCTTCGAAGAAGGTTTAGGACACAAGGATGGAACAACAATCTCTTGATTGATATTCTTGTTAGATACCACCTTAGGTAAGAACCCAGGTTTGGTACGCAGGACTACCTTATCTGTATGAAAAATCAGATAAGGAGAATCACATTATAAGGCAGATAGCTCAGAGACTCTACGAGCCAAGGAAATAGCTACCAAAAAAAGAACTTTCCAAGATAAAAGTTTGATATCTATGGAATGAAGAGGTTCAAACGGAACTCCTTGAAGAACCTTAAGAACCAAATTTAAGCTCCATGGTGAGCAACAGGTTTAAACACAGGCTTGATTCTAACTAAAGCCTGACAAAATGCCTGAACGTCTGGAACATCTGCCAGACGCTTGTGCAAAAGAATAGACAGAGCAGAAATCTGTCCCTTTAAGGAACTAGCTGACAATCCTTTTTCCAAACCTTCTTGGAGAAAAGATAATATCCTGGGAATCCTGACCTTACTCCATGAGTAACCCTTGGATTCACACCAATAAAGATATTTACGCCATATCTTATGTTAAATTTTCCTGGTGACAGGCTTTCGTGCCTGTATTAAGGTATCAATAACTGACTCGGAGAAGCCACGCTTTGATAAAATCAAGCGTTCAATCTCCAGGCAGTCAGCCTCAGAGAAATTATATTTGGATGGTTGAAAGGACCCTGAAGTAGAAGGTCCTGTCTCAGAGGCAGAGACCATGGTGGAAAGGATGACATGTCCACTAGATCTGCATACCAGGTCCTGCGCGGCCATGCAGGTGCTATCAGAATCACCGATGCTCTCTCCTGCTTGATCTTGGCAATCAGTCGAGGGAGCAGAGGAAACGGTGGAAACACATAAGCCAGGTTGAAAGACCAGGGCGCTGCTAGAGCATCTATCAGTGCCGCCTTGGGATCCCTGGACCTGGATCCATAACACGGAAGCTTGGCGTTATGGCGAGACGCCATGAGATCCAGTTCTGGTTTGCCCCAACGATGAATCAGTTGTGCAAAAACCTCCGGATGGAGTTCCCACTCTCCCGGATGAAAAGTCTGACGACTTAGAAAATCCGCCTCCCAGTTCTCTACACCTGGGATATGGATAGCTGATAGGTGGCAAGAGTGAATCTCTGCCCAGCGAATTATTTTTGAAACTTCTAACATCGCTAGGGAACTTCTTGTTCCCCCTTGATGGTTGATGTAAGCTACAGTCGTGATGTTGTCCGACTGAAATCTGATGTACCTCAGAGTTGCTAACTGAGGCCAAGCCTGAAGAGCATTGAATATCGCTTTTAGTTCCAGAATGTTTATTGGAAGGAGAGACTCCTCCTGAGTCCACGATCCCTGAGCCTTCAGGGAATTCCAGACTGCACCCCAACCTAGAAGGCTGGCATCTGTTGTTACAATTGTCCAATCTGGCCTGCGAAAGGTCATACCTTTGGACAGATGGACCCGAGATAGCCACCAGAGAAGAGAATCCCTGGTCTCTTGGTCCAAATTCAGTTGAGGGGACAAATCTGTGTAATCCCCATTCCACTGACATAGCATGCATAGTTGCAGCGGTCTGAGATGTAAGCGTGCAAACGGCACTATGTCCATTGCCGCTACCATTAAGCCAATTACTTCCATACACAGAGCCACCGAAGGGCGGAATGGAATGAAGAATCTGGCAGGAATTTAGAAGCTTTGATAACCTGGACTCCGTCAGGTAAATTTTCATTTCTACAGAATCTATCAGAGTCCCTAGAAAGGAAACTCTTGTGAGTGGGGATAGAGAACTCTTTTCCTCTTTCACTTTCCACCCATGCAACCTCAGAAATGCCAGTACTACGTCCGTATGAGACTTGGCAAATTATTGGGGCTGTAGCTAATCCAAAGGAAAGAGCTACAAACTGGTAATGCCTGTCTAGAAAGGCAAACCTGAGAAACCGATGATGATCTTTGTGTATCGAAATGTGAAGATAAGCATCCTTTAGATCCACTGTAGTCATATATTGACCCTCCTGGATCATTGGTAGGATGGTACGAATAGTTTCCATCTTGAATGATGGAACTTTGAGGAATTTGTTTAAGATCTTTAGATCCAAAATTGGTCTGAAGGTTCCCTCTTTTTTGGGAACCACAAACAGATTTGAGTAAAAACACTGTCCCTGTTCCTCCTTTGGAACTGGATGGATCACTCCCATAACTAGGAGGTCTCGTACACAGTGTAAGAATGCCTCTCTCTTTATCTGGTTTGCAGATAATTGTGAAAGGTGAAATCTCCCTTTTGGGGAAAAGCTTTGAAGTCCAGGAGATATACCTGGGATATAATTTCCAACACCCAGGGATCCTGAACATCTCTTGCCCACGCCTAGGCGAAGAGTGAAAGTCTACCCCCTACTAGATCCGTTACCGGATAGGGGGCCGTTCCTTCATGCTGTCTTAGAGGCAGCAGCAGGCTTTTTGGCCTGCTTACCTTTTTTCCAGGTCTGGATTGGTCTCGGATTGAGCAAAAGTTCCCTCTTGTTTAGCATTAGAGGAAGTTGATGCCGCACCTGCCTTGAAGTTTCGAAAGGCACGAAAATTAGACTGTTTGGCCCAAGATTTGGACCTGTCCTGAGGAAGGGCATGACCTTTTCCTCCAGTGATATCAGCAATAATCTCCTTCAAACCAGGCCCGAATAGGGTCTGCCCCTTGAAGGGAATGTTAAGTAGCTTAGATTTTGAAGTCACGTCAGCTGACCATGATCTAAGCCATAGCGCTCTGCGCGCCTGTATAGCAAAACCAGAATTCTTAGCCGTTAGTTTAGTCAAATGAACAATGGCATCAGAATAAAAGAATTGGCTAGCTTAAGTGCTCTAAGTTTGCCAAGTATGTCATCCAATGGAGTCACTACCTGTATGGATGATTAACCCCTTAGTTCAAAAAACGGATCAAAAAAATGAAATAGACATTTTTTAACAAGCTGTGGCCCTACCTTCCCCAATAAACGATTTTGGAAAGCCTTTGGGCCCTTTAGAGATGTCCTATAGCATTCAGAGGGCCTTTGAGGGAAGCTGGATGTCACAGTTTGTAATTTTAACTGCACCAACTGTAACTTTTATACTACAACAGTGGAAAAGCCAGCCATGTGGAAAAAACTAGGCCCCAATAAAGTTTTATCACCAAAGCATATATAAAAACGATTAAACATGCCAGCAAACGTTTTATATTGCAATATCATAAGGGTATTACCCCTGGGAGTAAGCATGATACCAGTCGTTATTAAATCACTGTATTCAGGCTTAACTTACATTAATCCGGTATCAGCAGCATTTTCTGGTGTTTTCCATCTCTAGAAAAAATTATAACTGCACATACCTGATAGCAGAATAAACTGCACGCCATTCTCTCGCTGAAGTTACCTCATCTGTGTAATCCCCTCAGACATATGTGAGAACAGCAATGGATCTTAGTTACAACCTGCTAAGATCATAGAAACCTCAGGCAGATTCTTCTTCTATTTACTGCCTGAGATAAAATAGCACAACTCCGGTACTATTTAAAAATAACAAACTTTTGATTGAAGAAAATAAACTAGCTATATTTAACCACTCTCTCCTACAATGTCCTTGCTTGTTGAGAGTTGCAAGAGAATGACTGGCTATGACAGTTAGGGGAGGAGCTATATTACAGCTCTGCTGTGGGTGTCCTCTTGCAACTTCCTGTTGGGAATGAGAATATCCCACAAGTAATGGATGATCCGTGGACTGGATACACCTTACAAGAGAAATATATTATATTCACTAAATATGGTAGGTTTCCATATTGCCATTTTAAGAGGTCAATTATGAAAAATTCATATGGCAGGGTTATATAAAGAAACAGTATAAAATAATGTTCTGTTTGAAGAACTCGGACATAAGTATTTAATATGTAGCAATATGGCAAAGCTCTTAAAGAAAATACTCCTTATGACACCATAGGGAATGGTTACATCTGTTTAAACATAACCTTCTCCATTCTTACAGCGCATGAACCACTATTTGTTATTAGGTTATTATGATTAAAACAAATGGGTGTGAACAGCAAATTATTGATATTGAATAATATTTAAAGGTTAATACAATAATTACTATAAAAAGTGTTGTGGCCAACGAGAAATAAAAAAAACAAAAGGGATGTAAAAGATTAAACACTGGCAATATTCAATTTAGGATTAGCGGTGTATTAATAAGTCTTAATTTAGCTATATGGTTATTACCCCCTTCTCAGTGGTTAAACACAAAGATCTGTGTAAGTAATAGGGGAATAATAAGATGATATAACACAGTGGTTCCCAAAGCGGGCGGTACTGCCCCCTGGAAGGCGGTGTGATTACTGAGGGGGCACTGATAGGAATGAGAGATGGAATGGGGCACTAGCAGATAAGGAGTTGAAGAGAATGCTAGGGGGTCTCTCAAGCTCAATGATTATAATTAATTGCACTTTAGTTTAGATCAGTGTTTCTCAACTCCAGTACTCAAGTACCCAAGTACCCCTAACAGGCCAGATTTTCATGATATATGTACTAGAGCACAGGTGAAATAATCACTGATCAGTAACCATGTTACTAACCTTCTCTCACCCATCAGTTGATTATTTCAATTGTGCTCTAGTAAAGATATAATGAAAACCTGACCTGGTAGGGGTACTTAAATGGACAGTAAAAATTAAACTTTCATTATTCAGAAATATCATGCAATATTTATTGAATTTCCAATATGGGTATCCCTATATATCTGTATATATCTATACCTATATATAATCGTGTGTGTATTTATATATATATATATATATATATATATACATACACATACATATACACACATACACACACAGTATCTCACAAAAGTGAGTACACCCCTCACATTTTTGTAAATATTTTATTATATCTTTTCATGTGACAACACTGAAGAAATGACACTTTGCTACAATGTAAAGTAGTGAGTGCACATCCTGTATAACAGTGTAAATTTGCTGTCCCCTCAAAATAACTCAACACACAGCCATTAATGTCTTAACCATTGGCAAAAGTGAGTACACCCCTAAGTGGAAATGTCCAAATTGGGCTCAATTAGCAATTTTCCCTCCCCGGTATCATGTGACTCGTTAGTGTTACAAGGTCTCAGGTGTGAATCAGGAACAGGTGTGTTAAATTTGGTGTTATCACTCTCACACTATCTCATACTGGTCACTGGAAGTTCAACGTGGCACCTCATGGCAAAGAACTCTCTGAGTTGTTGCTCTACATAAAGATGGCCTAGGCTATAAGAAGATTGCCAAAACCCTGAAACTGAGCTGCATCAAGCTGGGCAAGACCATACAGCGGTTTCACAGGATAGGCTCCACTCAGAACAGGCCTCACCATGGTCGACCAAAGAAGTTGAGTGCATGTGCTCAGCGTCATATCCAGAGGTTGTCTTTGGGAAATAGACATATGAGTGCTGCCAGCATTGCTGCAGAGGTTGAAGGGGTGGGGGGTCAGCCTGTCAGTGCTCAGACCATACGTCGCACACTGCATCAAATTGGTCTTCATGGCTGTCATCCCAGAAGGAAGCCTCTTCTAAAGAGGATGCACAAGAAAGCCTGCAAACAGTTTGCTGAAGACATGCAGACTAAGGACATAGATTACTGGAACCATGTCCTGTGGTCCGATGAGACCAAGATAAACTTATTTGGTTCAGATGGTGTCAAGCGTGTGTGGCGGCAACCAGATGAGTACAAAGACAAGTGTGTCTTGCCTACAGTCAAGCATGGTGGTGGGAGTGTCTTGGTCTGGGCCTGCATGAGTGCTGCCGGCACTGGGGAGCTACAGTTCATTGAGGGAACCATGAATGCCAACATGTACTGTGACATACTGAAGCAGAGCATGATCCCCTCCCTTCAGAGACTGGGCCGCAGGGCAGTATTCCAACATGATAACAACCCCAAACACATCTCCAAGATGACCACTGCCTTGCTAAAGAAGCTGAGGGTAAAGGTGATGGACTGGCCAAGCATGTCTCCAGACCTAAACACTACTGAGCATCTGTGGGGCATCCTCAAACAGAAGGTGGGGGATTGCAAGGTCTTTAACATCCACCAGCTCTGTGATGTCATCATGGAGGAGTGGAAGAGGACTCCAGTGACAACCTGTGAAGCTCTGGTGAACTCCATGCCCAAGAGGCTTAAGGCAGTGCTGGAAAATAATGGTGGCCACACAAAATTTTGACACTTTGGGCCCAATTTGGACATTTCCACTTAGGGGTAAACTCACTTTTGCTGCAAATGGTTTAGACATGAATGGCTGGGTGTTGAGTTATTTTGAGGGGACAGCAAATTTACATCAAAATAACAAGAGTATTGCATTACGTAATTATACTTTTTTATTGGACTAACTATACATTTATAAGTTGACAAGCTTTCAGAAGTCTGAAGCAATACTGACCAATTTGGAATTTACAGATTATATCTTAAAACACAGGCTAAAAAGACAGAACATGTTACAGAGGTCTGATTGCAGGGTGAGAGAGATAGATAGATAGATAGATAGATAGAGATACATTTTATATTTTACAAAAAAAAACATGAAATATATGAGAGAGGAGAGAGAAGAGAGAGGAGAGAGCATATTCTGCTATGTGAAGAACATTGGAGTGTGAAATATTAAAGGGACAGTCTAGTCCAAAACAAACTTTCATTATTCAGATAGGGAATGTAATTTTTTTTTTTTTATAATGTTTTTATTGAAGTTTCTGTATTGTATTACAAAAATGTAGAAACAATACAAATCATTGCCAGTATTCGACACAGATCTCTTACAACATGAGAAATTAAACCGGGCCATAGAACAAGCTATTGATGCTGCTGTTCATTCCTGGCAGACGGCTTCTCATTTTGTTTTGCATATGTAAATATGACCCTGGGGATAGTCTCCCTAAGGGTGATGGGGGAAACCAGACGTGGACTCCTTGCCCAATGTGCTTAGAGGGATATGGCTGCACCTCACTTACGAAGCCCAAAGGAGGTCGAAACTATCATCTGGGGTTGTCATGTTCCTTGTTCAGAGGAGAATTGCCTGGTTTTTCAGGGCTGGACTGACCATGTTGGCGGGATCAGACTGATATACTACAGGAAAGTTTTCCTCTGTGAAAAGCACAATTGGGCAGAAAGAAGCTACTACCAGGTGGCAACCGGGCCATAGAACAAGCTATTGATGCTGCTGTTCGTTCCTGGCAGACTGCTTCTCATTTTGTTTTGCATATGTAAATATGACCCTGGGGATAGTCTCCCTATGGGTGATGGGGGAAACCAGACGTGGACTCCTTGCCCGATGTGCTTAGAGGGATATGGCTGCACCTCACTGACGAGGCCCAAAGGAGGCCGAAACGATTGTCTGGGGTTGTCATGTTCCTTATTCAGAGGAGAATTGCCTGGTATTTCGGGGCTGGACTGACCATGTCGGCGGGATCAGACTGATATACTACAGGAAAGTTTTCCTCTGTGAAAAGCACAATTGGGCAGAAATAAGCTACTACCAGGTGGCAACCGGGCCATAGAACAAGCTATTGATGCTGCTGTTCGTTCCTGGCAGACTGCTTCTCATTTTGTTTTGCATATGTAAATATGACCCTGGGGATAGTCTCCCTATGGGTGATGGGGGAAACCAGACGTGGACTCCTTGCCCAATGTGCTTAGAGGGATATGGCTGCACCTCACTGACGAGGCCCAAAGGAGGCCGAAACGATTGTCTGGGGTTGTCATGTTCCTTGTTCAGAGGAGAATTGCCTGGTATTTCGGGGCTGGACTGACCATGTCGGCGGGATCAGACTGATATACTACAGGAAAGTTTTCCTCTGTGAAAAGCACAATTGGGCAGAAATAAGCTACTACCAGGTGGCAACCGGGCCATAGAACAAGCTATTGATGCTGCTGTTCGTTCCTGGCAGACTGCATCTCATTTTGTTTTGCATATGTAAATATGACCCTGGGGATAGTCTCCCTATGGGTGATGGGGGAAACCAGACGTGGACTCCTTGCCCAATGTGCTTAGAGGGATATGGCTGCACCTCACTGACGAGGCCCAAAGGAGGCCGAAACGATCGTCTGGGGTTGTCATGTTCCTTGTTCAGAGGAGAATTGCCTGGTATTTCGGGGCTGGACTGACCATGTCGGCGGGATCAGACTGATATACTACAGGAAAGTTTTCCTCTGTGAAAAGCACAATTGGGCAGAAATAAGCTACTACCAGGTGGCAACCGGGCCATAGAACAAGCTATTGATGCTGCTATTCGTTCCTGGCAGACTGCATCTCATTTTGTTTTGCATATGTAAATATGGCCCTGGGGATAGTCTCCCTATGGGTGATGGGGGAAACCAGACGTGGACTCCTTGCCCGATGTGCTTAGAGGGATATGGCTGCACCTCACTGACGAGGCCCAAAGGAGGCCGAAACGATCGTCTGGGGTTGTCATGTTCCTTGTTCAGAGGAGAATTGCCTGGTATTTCGGGGCTGGACTGACCATGTCGGCGGGATCAGACTGATATACTACAGGAAAGTTTTCCTCTGTGAAAAGCACAATTGGGCAGAAAGAAGCTACTACCAGGTGGCAACCGGGCCATAGAACAAGCTATTGATGCTGCTGTTCGTTCCTGGCAGACTGCTTCTCATTTTGTTTTGCATATGTAAATATGACCCTGGGGATAGTCTCCCTATGGGTGATGGGGGAAACCAGACGTGGACTCCTTGCCCAATGTGCTTAGAGGGATATGGCTGCACCTCACTGACGAGGCCCAAAGGAGGCCGAAACGATTGTCTGGGGTTGTCATGTTCCTTGTTCAGAGGAGAATTGCTTGGTATTTCGGGGCTGGACTGACCATGTCGGCAGGATCAGACTGATATACTACAGGAAATTTTCCTCTGTGAAAAGCACAATTGGGCAGAAATAAGCTACTACCAGGTGGCAACCGGGCCATAGAACAAGCTATTGATGCTGCTGTTCGTTCCTGGCAGACTGCTTCTCATTTTGTTTTGCATATTTAAATATGACCCTGGGGATAGTCTCCCTATGGGTGATGGGGGAAACCAGACGTGGACTCCTTGCTCGATGTGCTTAGAGGGCTATGGCTGCACCTCACTGACGAGGCCCAAAGGAGGCCGAAACGATCATCTGGGGTTGTCATGTTCCTTGTTCAGAGGAGAATTGCCTGGTATTTCGGGGCTGGACTGACCATGTCGGCGGGATCAGACTGATATACTACAGGAAAGTTTTCCTCTCTGAAAAGCACAATTGGGCAGAAAGAAGCTACTACCAGGTGGCAACCGGGCTATAGAACAAGCTATTGATGCTGCTGTTCCTTCCTGGCAGACTGCTTCTCATTTTGTTTCGCAAATTAAACCTTTAACCATACAGTAAACAATCATGTTCCACAAGTTCTTTTGTCATTTTCTTTTAACCCATTGCTTTTAACA
Organism: Bombina bombina; assembly: GCF_027579735.1. Classification (NCBI taxonomy): domain Eukaryota; kingdom Metazoa; phylum Chordata; class Amphibia; order Anura; family Bombinatoridae; genus Bombina; species Bombina bombina. Next base: position 381,161,844 of record NC_069499.1, read on the forward strand.
CCCATTCTATCATGGCCAGTAATTCTAACCCTTTACATTCTGTGCTCGCACTTCTCATATCCTAGATGTTAGCTATAAATGTTTCCCACATAACTTTCATTTGTATAAATACCTCTCTCCTGCCGTTCCTCATGTAAGCGTATTCTTCTAAAGATAGAATGAATTGGAATTGAGTGTACCATGTGGCCATGTTTAAGATTATCTGAGGCTTCCAGTTTCTAGCTATTAATTTTTTGAGGCTATTGCTAGCGATAAATATCAGTTTTTTCTTATATGTTGGGATTTTATTAGGGATGGCATTTAGTAACCAAATTCTAGGGTCGGGCTCTAAATTCAGTTCAGTCAGTGTGTTGGTCGCTTTAATTACATCTAACCATAAAGGCCTTAATAATCCACACGTCCACCAAATATGATACATAGACCCCCTCTCATTACCGCATCGCCAGCATTTGTATGAAACCGATGGGAACAGTTTGTTAATCCTATTTGGGGTGAGGTACCATCGTTGTAGGATTTTGATATTTAGCTCTACAAGGTTACTGGACACAGAAACCTTGGTAACATTATTAAATAGTTTAATTATATATGTCACTGATAGTTCGGTGTCTAACTCCTCATTCCATCTGTCTATGTAGTAGGGGGAAAAGCCTACTGTGGGCTTCTGTAATAATGCGTATGTTAGTGACAGGGTCCTTACCACTGGAGACTCTAAATGACATATATTCTCAAACTGAGTGAGTGGTCTGAGTAGGTTACGTCTATCTCTATGTTTAAATATGTATGAGTGACATTGTTGCAAGACAAACCAATTCCCGAAGACTGTTAGGCTCCTCTCCAGCAGTTCCCCTTTAGTAAGTAGTCGTGTCTCGTCGCCCAACTGTATTGTCCACAAAGACCTAAGTGGAGCTTCCATTTGTGTAGTTTTCTTTAGAAGGCCTATAGGGAGTTCAGTGTTTTCAGTAAGGAGGGTGAGTGGGGAGAACTGGGAGGATATATGTGGGTGTTCTCTTAGTATCCTTTTCCATTCCATTAAGGTCTCCATCAGTACGGAGTTCCGTCTGAAATCTGTAGTTAGTTGAGGGGCAGCTTGCCAACAGATCATTCCTAAGTGTGATTTCTCAGCTATATCGTGTTCTAAAGCAACCCATTTTTTTCCCTGGTAGTTCCTAAACCAGTCTACTATCCTCTGCAAATACACAGCCTGTCTATATTTGGTCAGGTTAGGTGCCCCCAGTCCCCCGTCGCCAACCGGCAAGCACATTAATGTTTTATTTATTCTTGCTTTCTTTCTGTCCCATATATAGTCAAAGATTTTATCCTGTAAGGCCACCAGGAAAACTCTGGGTAGAGGGATTGGAAGTGTCTGTAATATATACAGTACCCTAGGTAATATATTCATTTAACTGAGTTTATGCGGCCAAGCCATAAAACCCTTTTTGACCTCCATGAAGAAAGGTCCGCTACAATATTTCTCTGCAAAGTGACATAGTTAAACCTGAACATCTTCTGGACAGTTGGAGCCAGAAATACCCCCAAGTACTTTAGACTTTTTGTTTGAATTTGGAAGGGGCAGATTTGCGTCAGTCGCTTGAGGTAGTCTGTGTCACACTGCAGCATGAACATCTCTGTCTTAGATTTGTTAATAAGAAAATTTGAGGCTCGAAAAAAAGTATCAAATTCAGCTATTAGACGTGGGATCGATGAAATGGGATCTACCATGAAGATCAGAATATCATCCGCGTATAATAATAACTTATGTGTGTTATTGCGTATTTGAACTCCCTGAATTTCTTCCCTATCTCTAATAGTAATTGCCAGAGTCTCTATTACACAGGCGAACAGAAGGGGGGACAAGGGACACCCCTGTCTGGTACCATTGTATATCCTGAATGGGGTTGACAATAACCCATTTACTTTGATTTTAGCTATTGGGCAACTATGTAGGGCCATAACTTTGGAGATAAAGTATGACCCCATCCCGAATCTTTCTAGTGTTAGTCTCATGTAGTGCCAGCAGACACGGTCAAATGCTTTTTCCGCGTCCGCTGACACCACCACTGATGGTCTACTACTCTGAGTGAGAAAATTTATTATGTGCAAAGCCCTTACCATGTTGTCACGCGCTTCTCTACTCTGTATGAAACCAACCTGATCGCCATTTATAATATCTGGTAATATTGGGGACAACCTATTTGCCAACAATTTCGCATAAATTTTGATGTCGGAGTTAAGGAGGGAAATTGGCCTAAAGTTCTCCACGCGATCTGGTGTTTTCCCAGGTTTAGGCATCACCATTATGTGCGCCTCTAGTGCTGTGGGCGAGAAAGGGCTGGTCTCTGAAATTTTATTAAACATCTTCAATAGATATGGGATAAGTATTGTCTTGTATGTCTTATAATAAGTATTTGTATACCCATCTGGTCCCGAGGCCTTACCCTTGGGTAGATTCTTTATTACTTCCAGAATCTCTGAATGTTCAAAGGGCTTGCTCAGGGTCTTCTTTTGTTCTTCACTAACTTGTGGGAATTTAATGCCATCTAAATAATTATCTATTAGGGTATTTTTAGTTCTTTGTTCCGCTGGAGCTTCACTATGTTCTGAATTTAGGTTATAGAGGTTTTTATAATAGTCCCTAAAAGCTTTTGCTATATCTTGGGAAGTATGCACCTTTTTACCTCCCCCACTGCTGGGTATAGCCAGAATGCATTTTTTATTAGCCCTCCTTTTTAATTTTCTCGCAAAAAGCGAGCTACTTTTGTTATCATTCTCAAAATATAACTGCTGCAATTTTAGCGCCTGTTTTTTGCATTCCGCATGGAGCATTTCGGTAATCTGCGTTTTACAGTCCGCAATGGTTTGTGAGAGTGCTGTATTGTTGGGATCTGACTTACGTTGTGCTTCCAGGTCACTAAGGCCATTGAGTTTTTTGTCCATTAAATTTCTGGTCTGTTTATCTCTATGTGTTCTGATACTAATCAATTCTCCTCTAATGACCGTCTTGTGTGCCTCCCACACTAGGCTACTGTCTGACTCAGGGATGTCATTAAAGAGAAAGTATTCCTCTATAGCTTTACCGATCCGCTCATGAGCAACCGGATCTGTCAGCAGAGTATCGTCCATTCTCAATATGTATTGGGTTATGGGGGTATGCGGCCAGTCTAGCGAGCAACTGACCATCGCGTGATCAGACCATGTGTAAGGGTCAATTTCAATTTTAGTCACTCTGGCTAGGTTAGTCACGTCTAACATGAAGTAGTCATTCTGGAGTGTCTGCGGTGTGGATTAGAATAGAAAATGTACTCCCTAAGTTCCTGATGGATAATTCTCCATGTGTCATGCAGTGTGAGATATTTGAAACTTTGTTTCACTGAGTTGACCACTTTATGTGGGGTAGAAGATAACCCGTTAGAATTATCTAGTCCTGGGTTCATGGTAAAATTTAAATCTCCCCCCATGTTGACTGCACCTTTAGATATTTCCAGAGATATATTGGTGAGGTGTTTAAAAAAAATATCCTGTTTTAGATTAGGGGCATATACGTTAATTAATGTGACTATAGTATTTACCAATCTCCCAACCACTATGAGGAATCTACCTGATTTGTCGCTATGTTTTTTAATGAAAGTGAATGGGATACCTTTTTTAATGAGGATAGCTACTCCGTTAATTTTTGTTGTGTTTGAAGCATAATAAGTCTCCCCAAATTTATATGAAAAGGTCTTAGGTTCTCTGCCATTTTTAAAGTGCGTCTCCTGTAAAAATATTATATCGCCCTGGCGGCGAGCAATATCCCTAAGGGCTATGTTACGCTTATATGGACTGTTCAATCCCTTAGTATTTGCTGTAATAAAATGTAACTGTCTATAAGTTCGCGCCATTTTGGCATACGAGGGAGAGAACATTAGTCTCTGGTACAATATAGAACTTACTAGACCTAGCTCTGGGTTTCTGAATCTGTGTGCGGGCCATTGAGCCCCTGAATGCAATGGAACTCTGCGACTTATTTAGAACCTGTGTACATTTCTGTGTGCAGCACTGTGGAACATTTTTAACAAGGAACATACAACATGTAAATACATAACAAATACAATAAAATGAACAAACAGTACAGGTGTCCTCTCTCATAACACCAGTACTACGGGGGAATGCAGAATAACAAACTTCAAAAGCAAAGAAGCGGCACTATTCCACCTGATCATTAGTTAGCAGCGTCCAGCGCCTTTGAGTACCTTGGGGAGAGATAGTTGTACTTAAAGTTCTCTGGTCAACATAGTCTTTTTCTCCCTGACCTTTTTTTTCATGATCAGGACCCACTTTGCATAACGAATGTCCAATATCTGCCGCTGTGCTGACATAAACCATTTTTCATTAACACTATTATAAATAATATTAATAATAAAGCCTAAGGCTACTCAAATGCTCGCAACTATGGCGATCCTACTCCCTCCATGAGTTAGAGGGGCTTGTAGATTGTGTACCCTATTCAGGTGCTCGGTTACTTAACTTATGAATATAACCCCTGCCATTTTATATTCAAATCATTTTTACTAAAACAGGTTCACAGATGTGATTGTTATCTAAGCATATTGGAAAAACAATCAACAATATCACTATACATCATGCTAACAAAAATTGATACGATCTCACCCAATCTTGTAGGCATTAGACAGTTCAGGTCTCATAGTCTCTATTTGACTCCATTTTTGGTGCAGTGGTTTTAGCATTGCCTTTCTTGTAGCTCACCGTCGTCCATCCTAGAGCTCTGCCTCTCTGCGTTGCAGGTTTGTCTGAAGTAGAGCCTTTTGTCACAACATCTTTGACCTGTGAAGCTTGAAAATTAATATTTAGAGCTTTAGATATCATATCTAAGTCTTCTGGTGATCTGTAGGTGTAAGACTGTCCCTCGTGTGAAATCTGCAGGCTAAATGGGAAGCCCCATCTGTATTATATGGATCTCTTTTGAAGTGCCTTAGTAATAAACCGGACATCTTTACGTTTCTGCACCGCGGTAGGGCTTAGGTTCAAATATACCTGAAGCGAGTGATCCAAGTACATGATGATCTGTGATTTTCTAGCTTGTTGCCAAATCTTTTCTTTGTCGGTAAAGCACAAGAACTTTAGTATAATATTTCTGGGCGGGGAACCCGGGGAGGCTGGAGATCTGAGGGCTCTGTGGGCCCTTTCCAGTTCCAGGTCTGGGGCCTGTGGGTCTTGTAGAAGAAATTTGAAAAGGCCTTGCAGATATTGCTGTAGGTCTGTAAAAGAAATAGCTTCTGGAATGCCCCTTATCCTTAAATTATTCTGCCTCCCCCTATTATCTAAGTCCTCCACTTTGTCTTGTAACACTTCTATTTGGGAATTAGCAATGTTGGAGTATGTATTTAGGTAATCATACATCGTGCTTAGAGAGTCCTGTGAATCCTTTACATATTCCATACGATGGCCCAATTCTTTGATATCTTTTTTCATATTAACCAATTCAGAGGTAATTAGCGTTTTAAGGGCATCAAAGTCCGCCTTTTGTAGGCAGATTAGCAATGGTATCTTTGAGTTCTTTTATATTCTCTCCAGACATGGTTATATGTGACTGTGGGTCTTCAGGAGTTAGTCTTGTTAATACGGGTTGATCTGTTAACTCCCCAGGAGGAGTATTAGATCCCTGGAAAAAGCTGCTCACAGGTTTAGTGTTAGTAGAAGGTTTTTTTTGCACCTTATCAAGTTTAGCAGACCTTTTAGACATGATATATATGTGGTCCTGTGTGCAGTCTCTGTATGTATGATATATTCTTATAACCTTGCAGACCCTTTATGGGCTAGAATTGTGCCGTGCCCGCAGAGAGTTCCCAAATACTTGCATCAGTTTGTGTAAGGCTAGGTATTTAAATGGTGGCCATGTGAATGATGGCTTATGTTGGGGCAAAGCAGGTACCCGGTAGCTGAGAGATCTCTGTGTGTTATTTAGTTCACATTTCACCCCAGAGTTCTCATTAATCTCTTAACTTCTGGCTCATGTGTGTGGCTTCATTTCACCATTATATGTTGCGCCTCTTGAATGCAGCCGCCATGCTGTTCATGAAGCCAAACTGACTCCCCGCTGTGTAATATTTTGTCTCAGCAAGGTATAAGTTTGTGCGGGAAAAATCTTACCTCCCTCTCCATTGCGTTGTGGTATGTGTTGCGGCTTTTAGATAAACGCTCACTGCAGGGGTCTCATGTCGAGCAACATGTGCTCCAAAATGGCCGCTGCAACTCTCCCGTTGTAAACTGCTTGCTCTGCCGCTCTCCGCAGCCCTCCTGATCCAGCCTCAGGTGATCTCCATAGTGTCAGTGTCCACAGCTCAACAACTTGGCATAAGTTTGCAGACTCTCTTCGCACTTTTGTTTATTTGGAGTCTAGCTCTGGCCCGGAGCTTCAGTTCCCTGCGGCCATTCACTAGCACGGCCAAGCTCCGCCCTCAGGGAATGTAATTTTAAACAATTTTCAAATTTACATCTATCACCAATTTTGATTTGTTTTCTTGGTATTCTTAGTTGAAAGCTAAACCTAGGAGATTCATAAGCTAATTTTTAAGCCATCTCATGGCATTTTGACAGTTTTTCACCACTAGAGGGTGTTAGTTCATGTGTTTCATATAGATAACACTGTGCTCATGCACGTTGAGTTCCTAGGAGTCAGCACAGATTGGCTAAAATGCAAGTCTGTAAAAATAAGGGGGCAGTCTGCATAGGCTTAGATACAAGGTAATCAAAGAGGTGTAAACAGGTGTAAAAAGATACAAGGTAATCAAAGTGGTGTAAAAAGTGTATTAATATAACTGTGTTGGTTATGCAAAACTAGGGAATGGGTAATAAAGGGATTATCTATATTTTAAAACAATACATATTCTGGTGTAGACTGTTCCTTTAATTGTTCATTTCTGGTTAGCGCATTTGATTAAACGATTAAACGTGATCAGGTTTGCAAAACTTGTTGGATGTTATTTTTTCCACTTTTCACGCTCCATTGAGGGAATACGTTAACGCGGTTGCAATATTCCAAGTTCAGCTTTTTGCTCCTGTAAAGGTTACCATTATTTATTGGTAAAGCCATGCTATGGATCTCAGCATGGTCATAAGTATAGCATTTCATTTAGACCAAGCAGACCAAACCATTGCTATGCATAAAGCCCAGCTTCTAAATATGAATCTGAAACTTAACACAATGAGTTTGAAGATCCACAACCTATGTACAAATTAAGTCATACTTCCTTCAGTGGTGTCCAATGATAAAGACCAAGCCTCTTTCACAGGGCCTCTTTACAAATTTACAGAGCTTGAAATATGGAGATCTGAAAGATTGCTGCGGTTTTCAGTACCAATGTTACCCCCCTTACTTGTCCAACACATGGCAATAATTAATAATATCCATGCTAAGAGGAAAAACTTTTATCCTGGTCTCACTACTAGATAAAAAATTGCATATTGACCTCAATAGAGATCCTTGATTCTCATGGCATACAGAATCAGCAGTTTTCAACCACTCCACACACACCAAGGATCTCATATTGTGAGCAAATAATTCAGTGGAATGTCATGCCATTGTTTTAAAGACCATTTGAAATGTGCCTGATTTCACTTCTGATTTACAAAAGGGCATGCCTTACTAAATAAAAGATGTTTCAAATGTAAGATTCTAAGCATCTTTTAAGGTTGAATCTACATATGTGTCCTTGAAGAATGTAATCTGGCCGAATGACAACAAGGATATACAGAGATACCAAATACTGTATGTAATTTCCTCAACTCCTCATAAATCCATATGACTGTATAAACATTCCATGATATTCAAGAAGAACCAGTGAAACTAGGCCACACATTCCACCTTTCTTCCTCAGAGAAGTTACACCAGCTTTTTCTCAAAGATGGACAAGAAACCTCAACATTTTCTTTCATAAATCATATAATACAATTTTAAACACCTTTCAAATTTTCTTCTATTAGCTAATTTGCTTTATTTTCCTGGTATCCTTTGTTGAAGAAATAGCAGACCACTACTGGGAGCTAGCCGAATGCATTGGGCGAGTCAATAACATTAGAAAGCCCCCCAAAAAGCGGTTCCTGAGCATACCGAGGTATCCTTTTCAACATAAAACAAAATAGATAATAGAAGTAAATTGAAACGTTTAAAATCACACATGCTATTTCAATCATTGAAAAAAAAAATGGGTTTCAAATCCCTTTAAAAGACTTAACTGCTAGTAGCCCAATGGTCATTTATCTTCTATAGATCCATTTATGCGTTTGTCCAACCATCTGCCAGCTAATATTATCATCCCAAATTTAAGCATAACTTAACATTATCAAACATATAAATAATATGGATACAAAGACAGAAGCGCTCTACCAGGAATGAACAACAGCTCAGTAGCTTGCTCTATGGCAAGTCACCACCTAGGAGCAGCCTCTTTTAGCCCAGTTGTGCTTTTCACAGAGGAAAACTTTCCTGAAGTATATCCGTCTGATCCTGCCAAATAAGGTCAGTCCAGCCCCAAATTAATAGGCATTTCTCCTTTGAACAAGTAACATGACAACCCCAGATGATCGTTTTGGCCTTCTGTGGGCCTCGTTAGTGAGGTGCAGCTGTAATCCTCTAAGCTTCACTGGACAAGGAATCCACAACTGGTTTTCCCCTTAGGGAGACCTCTTATATTATTTATTGTTTTATTATTATTATTATTTTTATTATTATTATTATTATTATTATTATTATTATTATTATTGTTTTAAAAGATAGATAATCCCTTTATTACCCATTCCCCAGTTTTGCATAACTAAAACAGTTATATTAATATACTTTTTACCTCTGTAATTACCTTGTATCTAGGCACCTTCTTCCAGCCCCCTGATCACATGACTGGGACTGTTTATTATCTATTGTCTTGCATTTAGCATTGTTTTGTGCTAAATCTTAAATAACCCCCTGTGCCTGAACCCAGTGTTATCTATAAGGCCCACATGTACTTTCTGTCTCTTTGTGTTGAAAAGAGATTTAAAAAGCATGTGATAAGAGGCAGCCCTCAAAGGCTTAGAAATTAGCATCTGAGCCTACCTATGTTTAGTTTAAACTAAGAATATCAAGAGAAAAAAAAGCAAATTTGATGATAAAAGTAAATTGGAAAGTTGATTAAAATTAAAAGTCCTATCTGAATAATGAAAGTTTAATTTATACTAGACTGTCCCTTTAAGGAGACTATTTATCTCCAAAGGACTCTCTGAACTCTCTGTCTTGCTATAAATTAACATCCTAGAGGAATGTAAAATAACTTTAAATGCATTAACAACTTGTTTGCTGAAGCTGTTTTTCAATAGTTAACTCCAACAACTATGTGCCTTATTTGGAGCAGGCAATCATGGCTTGTTACTAGAGTAGGCACAGCTAGCCACTGTCATTTTGGGCTAGATTTTGAGTGGAGCAATATTTAGTATTAAGTTCGCTAGACAGAAGCTTTTGTGCACATCGGGTTGCACTCATATTAAAAGTTGAGAGTAAAACGTTTGCGTGCAAGCAAAACCTGATGCTCACTAACAATTTATTGTGACCGTGTTAACGTCTTCTTCCCATAGAAGTCAATGGAGAGTGCATACTAAAAAAAATATCTAATACTTATACTCGCACATTAACCTGACAGGAAAATCATATACAGATAATGTTCTCTGTATTGTTAATACAAATATATCTCCTATCCTATAATATAAAAGGCCAAGTGTGTTTGTCCGAAGCTGTCATGCGCAGTAGAGACAGCACGAGGACAAACACACCTGGCCTTACCTGACATGCTGTTTGCGGCGGTGGGGCAAAAGTGGGAGTGACCGGGTGGGAGTACGGGCGTGGCCTGGTGCAACTGGGCGTGGTCAGGACATGGTCAGGCATGACAGGGCATGGTCGGGCGCGGTCGGCACGAGAGGGGAGAGAAATAGAAAGAGAGGGGAAGAGACAAAAAGAGATAGGAAAGAGCTAAAGAGAGAGGAAAGAGCTAAAGAGAGAGGAAAGAGCAGAAGAGAGCGGAAAGAGCAGAAGAGAGGGGAAAGAGCAGAAGAGAGGGGAAAGAGCAGAAGAGAGGGGAAAGAGCAGAAGAGAGGGGGAGAGAGAGCAAAAGAGAGGGGTAAGAGCAGAAGAGAGGGAAGAGAGAGAGCAAAAGAGAGGAGAAGAGAGAGAGCAAAAGAGAGGGGAGAGAGAGACAGAGCAAAAGAGAGGGGGGAGAGAATGGGGAGAGAGAGAAAAAGAGAGAGGGGAGAGAGAGAAAAAGAGAGGGGAAGATAGAGAAAAAAAGAGGGGGAGAGAGAGCAAAAGAGAGGGATGGAGAGAGAGAGCAAAAGAGAGAGGAGAGAGACAGAGCAAAAGAGAGGGGGGAGAGAACAGGGAGAGAGAGAGAGCAAAAGACAGGGGGAGAGAGCAAAGGATAAGGATGGAGAGACAGAGCAAAAAAAAGGGGAGAGAGACAGAGCAAAAGAGAGGGGGGAAGAGAGAGACCAAAAGAGAGGGGGAGAGATAGAGCACAAAAGAGAGGGGGAGAGAAAGAGTATAAAAAAAGAGTGGGAGAGAGAGAGCGCATAAGAAAGGGGAGAAAGAGTGCGCAAAAGAGAGGGGGAGAGAGAGAGCAAGGGGTGGGACCGCTGTACTGCAAAAAATGGCCTGTGTAAACGGGCTTTGGGACTAGAATATATATATATATATATATATATATATATATATGACTAATCATGCAAATATCTGTTACTACTATAGGCTGCGACTCCCCAACCCCGCTCTTGTCACTGTATTTAGTAAGATATAGTACATGGTTACTGATTGCCAGATTTATGTGCTCTGATTCAGGTATGGTATAATACTTGCGGGTACGGTCCCTCTTACACACTTATGCCACATCTGCTGTATATTAATTGTATATTATATGGATGCCACTTTTGTACACATCTGTAACATTTTTCTATGTATATATGTTTCAATTTGAATGTTTAATAGACACTGAGTTTATTTACCAAGAATTGGTTGCCCTGGCAACGGTTTTTAGCAGTTTTTCTCACAGGGGCAGGGTCTTATGTGTTGGTATAAATGTTTGATTTACAGTATGTTGTGTTGGTCTGAGGAAGGGGAGCATTCCCCAAAACGTCACTAAATAAATTTTATTCTACATTAAGACCAGTGAGTGCTGTCTTCTATGTGCCATATCCTACTCTTATTCTAGCACCCTGGCATTTGACAAACTGTTTGTGAGAGTGCACCTGTCTCTTTGCCTATATGTGTATGTATATATATATATATATATATATATATACATACACACTATATAGATAAGAAACAGAAGCAAACACTGCTCAGGCGACCAAGGTGCTGTTAATAGCAAAAGCGTTTATTCATCCAGACAGGACATAGTCAGAAGAAAAGAACACCTGACATGTTTCGCGCAGGCGTACCTGCGCTTCACCAGGGTCATAATTAATTTGCATACAGAAGAGAGAAGCGCTCTAACAGGAACGAACAACAGCTCATCAGCTAGTTCTCTGGCGATTTACCACCTGGGGAAGTCTCCCTATGGGTGATAGGGGAAACCAGATATGGACTCCTTGCCCAGTGTTGCTTAGAGGAATGTGGCTGCACCTCACCGATGAGGCCCATATAAGGCCGAAACGATCGTCTGGGGTTGTCATGTTCCTTGTTCAAAGGAGAATTGCCTGGTATTTCTGGGCTGGACTGACCTTAACTGGCGGGATCAGACTGATATGCTTCAGGATAGTTTTCCAATGTGAAAAGCACACTGGTCTAAAAGAGGCTGCTCCAGGTGGTAAATCGCCAGAGAACTAGCTGATGAGCTGTTGTTCGGTCCTGTTAGAGCGCTTCTCTCTTCTGTATGCAAATTAATTATGACCCTGGGGAAGTCTCCCTATGGGTGATAGGGGAAACCAGATATGGACTCCTTGCCCAGTGTTGCTCAGAGGAATGTGGCTGCACCTCACCGATGAGGCCCATATAAGGCCGAAACGATCGTCTGGGGTTGTCATGTTCCTTGTTCAAAGGAGAATTGCCTGGTATTTCGGGGCTGGACTGACCTTAACTGGCGGGATCAGACTAATATGCTTCAGGATAGTTTTCCAATGTGAAAAGCACACTGGTCTAAAAGAGGCTGCTCCAGGTGGTAAATCGCCAGAGAACTAGCTGATGAGCTGTTGTTCGTTCCTGTTAGAGCGCTTCTCTCTTCTGTATAGAAATATATATATATATATATATACCTTTATATCTATTTCTATATATATATATATATATATATATATATATATATGTATTTTACATGAACAGTATCATATATATTGAAATATATATTTAATAAACAAAAATATACAAAATAAAATTAAAAAAGTGCAAAGTTTAAAAGTAATAAAGGTTAATCTGAAGTGTAAAGTGATATAAAATACAAATCACAAAGTGAGAATGCAGCAGAACTCTAATGTCAAGCAGTGTTATACTGCACAGGGCTTGTCTCTCCTTCACATACAGAGATGTTGGGAAGGCCCTTTGTAGAAGTATAGCAAAATCTACCTTTTGAAAGTCTCACTAGGGATCTCGTAGTGCTGGAGGATAATTTTAGAACATCTGACCTAAGTGAAAGTTTTTGATTAGGCCTTTAATGACATAATTACCAGGGCATTTTTTATTTCTCGAATGCATCAGCTAAAATGAGTTAATAACCCAGACAACACTTTCCCCTATTACTAAGTACCCAATATGTTTCTGAATTTAACATTTGCATAGGAGAAAAACACAGAAATTACTAACCGCCATAATAGATGATGTAAGGAAGCTACGTCTCCAAACAAATACAAACATTTCCTGTTTGATCAATAACATATCAAACATGCATGCCCAATTTACAGATAATGGGCCCCATTTATTAACTTCTGGATGGAGATGGTTTGCTCTCAGCAACCAATAGAAATATAACAGGCTTTGTCAATCATCCTGTTTGGAACGGTATGATTTTAACTTTGAAAGCCTTGAGATGGCAGACAGGCTAAGTAGCCACGGTCTTAAGACTAGAGCTACCCATCTAGCATTTCAAGCTCACTCACGCAAGCCTGAAATACACAGGCCCCAAAGCTGCATCCACAGCTTTATAAATGGGCCCACTGAATCCCTTAAATATACATACACACAGAGGCCTATGGCTTTGGAGTCCAATGGGTTAAATGCACAAATGTCACCTATTAGCATCACTATACACTATAAAGAGGGATCAATCAACACACAGGCACTTCATCCTGTGATGTAATGATTAAAACCATAAAAGTACTATTTTACCATTAATCATGTCCATTTTATTTTTTAATAACAAAATCATGAGATTAATAATGCAGGGAGGTAACAATTTCGAGCTTCAGGGGTATTAATGGCAGAGGCCGTATGAGATTGTGATCACTAAAAAAAATGACTGACAATACCGTACTAAGTTCAGAAGTTATTATCTGACAAATATAAAAGGAAAATTGTGATCAACGCCTATATTGTATATAGCAGTATTTCCTACACAACTAAAAGTTGCAGGTATATTATTACAGTGTTTTATACTTTAGAACCCTTACACAATGTTATAACGTCTTTTAGTCATTTTTTTACAGTTTCAAGCCTTTCTTAAGCTTTTTAATATATCTAAAACATTTAGTAGCAAGTTTCCAAATACTGTAGCTTTAAAGTAAAAATCAGTATTGAGAGATGGCTTTTAGTCAGAATTTCAAACAAGGTTTTTCAATTGATTTCCTGAGTTCATTGGGTTAATTTCCACAGGGTTGCAGGTGCCCAATGTTTCACATGTATAATGACAATACTGAGCACTTAAACCATTAGATTGTCGTATTACAGCAAAATTATTGGCCCTCTCTAAGAATTATTGTTTGGTTTTTGTGTTTTTACTTTGTGCTCATCATTTGTCTTTTCTTAAGAACTTAGAGTTTACACAATGGAAAAGAAATCTGTCTTTTGCCTTAAGTGAAATAACATCACTTCCACAACAAGCATCTGCAATGACATCACAAGAGGCTCTGCAATTCTATCAGAAGGTCACCGCACACTTTATTAATGGATATGATCATTAATCTAACTCTACGCATTTAATATGTTTGAAAGCAGTTTGTAATTAAGTGTATGCTTAACAGAAGCTTTAATAGATTCCAGAAAAAAAAAGATACACTTTTGTGAGCTGTTATAAAATTGCATTATAGTAGTTATAAACCTGGAAACATATAGGGTTAGATTACAAATGGAGTTGCAGTTTGTGCTCACATTCAAGCTTTAAAAAAACGCTAGAATAATTTATTTTTTTGTGCTCGTATCATGAGTTGAAAGTAAAAAGTGTGTGCTTTGCATTCGCAAAGTTGCAATAACAAATAGACTTTGAGCAGTCACAATTGCAAAATCACACTCCCCCTTAGACTTCAATGGAGCCAAACGAGTTTCACAATATAAACAGTATATATTACTACTACTCTATACTCATCTTACTTGACCTCTCTGCTGCCTTTGACACTGTTGACCTTCCCCTCCTTTTATGGACTCTCAGCTCTCTTGGGCTCTGTAACACTGTCCTCTTGTGGATTCCCTCTTAACTTTTTAACAGATCCTTCTTAATCTCTTTTGCTGGTGACTCCTCCTCTCTATTGCCTCTGTCTGTTGGAGTACCTCAAGGCTCTGTTCTGGGTCCTCTACTCATCTCTGTTTACCCTTCTTCACTGGGTAAACTTATCAACAGCTATTGCTTCAACTGGCTCGGCATTCACATTAGAGTTAAATTCAAAATTCTCACCCTGACCTACAAAGCCCTCACCAATGCTGCCCCACCCTACCTGTCCTCACTCATCAACAAATATACTCCAGCCCGCCCCCTAAGATCCAACAATGACCTGCTCCTTGCATCCTCTACCAACACTTCCTCCCATGCTAGACTACAGGACTTCTCTCGTGTGGCACCAACCCTCTGGAATGCACTTCCTCAAGCTGTCAGACTTTCCTCTAACCTGTCCTCCTTTAAACGCTCGCTAAAGACCTTCTTGTTAATCGAAGCTTATCACCCGACTCAGTAACAAATTAATTTCACTTAACAGTTACCCTCATCTATCTCCTCACTTTTATCATTCTCACTTTTGCAGTCCCCACCTCCTGTTTACCATCCTCCTACCTATCTGATTGTAATTTCCCACGGGAATAGGACCCTCAACTCCCCCTGTATTTGTCTGTAAAATGTAGTATTTTATTTTACTGTTTCTCCGTTGTACTTTTACCTTTGTACCCATGGACAGCGCTGTGGAATCTGTTGGTGCTTTATAAATAAAGAATAATAATAATATTAATATAATTATATGTATACATGTGTGTACATATGTATTTATGTGTTTATATGTGTATATATGTCTGTAAATACATATATACACATATAAATATGTAAATACATATGTACACACAAATAAATAAATAAATATATATATATATTACATACATACCTTCATATACATATTTTGACATGTTTATGTATTTATCTCTATATTAAAGTCCTTTGCAGTCCTTTTTTTTTCTAACACCTGAGACCTCATATTTTTTTTTAAATAGTTTTTATTACATTGTGTTATTGTGAGTGTTACTATACTTTAAAATGTATTTTTAATGTGTTTTGTGACACTTTTTTTGACTCGTTTAACAGTTAATCAGAGCTCTGAAGTTGCGGTAATAATTCTAGAGTACATCACGATTGCGCTTATGAGTTCGCATTTACTTTCAACTTTTAATATGGGCGGAATTTAACTTGTGTGCAAATGGCCTTGAAAACCCAATATCGCTCACACGAAAACTATAGCGCTCCACTCTAGTCCATAATGTTAAATAGCAAAATATTTAGAACACTCTCAGCTAAAATGAATTAGACAAGTATCACATTTTTATGGCCAGAAAGTAGATGGGAACAAACAAAAAAGAATACAGATAAGGTCATTTATTCTATAAAAGTTATGTAACATTGTAACATCGTAACAAACTAGATGAAGTTAACAAAGACAGAAGTCCAATGAGTTCAACCTATACAAATCTTAATATATTAATAATAAAGTGAATAAAGTTTTAGGAATCCAAGGGGAAACCTAAAAGTGGCGCACTAGTTGCCTATATAATTGGTACAATAATAATCAACAGCCAAAAAAAGGCTGCATAAAGAAAAAAGAGTGTAAAAGGAATGTGTAAAACCTTATAAGTGTGGGATAAAAGTAAAAAAACAGTGAGTGGAAAACACGTTCAAAATGTTACTTGTTACGGGTGAAGACGATATGTAAAAGAATGTATGTGAAAATCATAAAAAAATAAATAATAATAAAATGTGCTGAATGCCAATACATAATTTGTATAAAAAATACAAAAAGAAAAACAAAGTAAAAGGTGGTAGTCCACACAAAAAAACCTGTAAAATGAAGAGTTCATAAAAGAATAACCAATCAATGTTCTGTCTGTGAATCTGCCGTCATGAAGTAAAGAAATCTTGAATGGTTCAGAAAAGGAGCCAAAGCTAGTGCTGGAACACAGATGGTGAGGCTTTCTCCACTTAGGTAAACCATATGAAAAACGATCAACACTAAAGATAAAGATAGAACAAGGGGCGCCTCATAGTGAATTCAGTTACAAAAAACAAAGGCAGACGCAAAGGTAAGAAAACTACTCACAATAGTAGTGGCACTTGTATGAAACAAAGTGCTATAAATGCGGACTGACACTTGTAGTGTTCAGCTCACTGGTCACTTCTGTGATGATGAAAGACTCGGTTGCAGCTTTTCAAACAATCCCAGGTCTATTGTTGGAAGCAGTGTTTAAGAATTCAAATAAGACAGCCGCGGGCAATGTCAAGCAATGTCAAATAATGTGCAGGATGGATTGGAACAAAGGGCTAATGTGTCTCACTATGTTTGGCAACAGATTAACAAGACTCCAGCCTTGCTAAAGTTAAAAACAAACAAACGTCAGGAAGAAACGACCAGTAATTGGGTTGAGAAAAGCGTTTTGCCTCTGTGATTACCTTGTATCTAAGCCTCTGCAGACTTCCCTTTGCCTCAGTGCTTTTGACCGACATGCAGTTTAGCCAATCAGTGCAGACTTTTAAATAACTCCACGGGAGTTAGCACACTGTTATCTATGTGACACACATGAACTAGTACTGTCTAACTGTGAAAAACTTTCAAAATGCTCTGAGCTATGAGACGGTTTTTAACGGTTTCAAAATCTTGCAAATCTTTATCACATATTTTTATTTTCTCCCCAGATGAAGGAGGGCACACCTACCACTATTTATATGACTTTGTAGCTGCAATGCAGCTTTCCCATCAATGTCTTTTTAATCAGTGCACAAACATTTACACTAACAACTTATATAGTACTGAAAATTGCAACGTTATAGCGTCACAAACTAAGAAAATGAAGGAACAGGTACCAACAAGTGTTTAGAGGTCTACAAAGCTTTGCGGTTATTGTGTGGCTAAATTGTGCTATATGCTCATCTGTTTCACTTTGCTTATTGGCAGCCTTGGGTAAAGCAGTGTTTTTTTAAGAGAAAAAATAATAAGGTCATTTTCCTTGTAATTTCTAAAGGAGATATTTAAGAGTAGGTTGAGTCATATCACATTATTTTAAAATATCAAGATGGGGAGATGTGGCTTCTTCCAGCACAATAAAATAAAACAAGACAATATCATAAAATTACTTAAAATATATTGGGGAGGGGGGTTTTGAGAAAGAAATTATATTTGTTTTTTTCTACCTACATTATTTTAGTCTGGTGAAGGGGGACATGCTTATATCTTTACCCTAGAACCACCTAAAACACCCCTGATCCCCTAAATGCCCTGGCTTTGTAAAAGTGGATACATTATAAATGTAGGGCTCCATTTATCAAAGGCAGGGTGGATGAGGTTTGCTTTCATGAACTTTGTCTGCTGGCTTTGCGGCAAGTGGGCAGCATTTGATGCCCGACCCCTGCTCATGTGCAATCAATCTATGTGATCAGGGACTGTCAATCATCCTGATTAGATCTGATGATTAAAATCCGCCACATTTTAGGTGGTGGAGAGGTTAAGTAGTCTTAAGACCGCTGCTACTTAAAGTGATGGTACAATTTTATAATACAAGATTTTATAATCCTACTTCCTTCGCCCCCCTTCATTTCCCATTTTGGCTAGGATGTGACATCGGAAGCAGTCCCACCCACTCATATGCTTCCTAAGGGCTTTTAAAGGGCTGGACTTCAAAAAAAGTCATATGACACACACACTGATTGGTTGTTTATTGGAATTGTCATAAAAAAGGAGTTTGTCCCAATGAGCCGGCATAACATTAAAATAGAAACATTTAACCCTTATCACGGATAGATTTAAAAAAAAAAAAAAAGATTACATATATGGCATTTGATTAGCTAAAGTTTACCATCAATTTAACTAACATTTCAGACTTGCTCCTGCAAGGCCTGAAACGCTTGGGTTGTGAAGCTGCATTTTCAGCTAAATAAATGGAGCCCATAGGATAGCATAGTATAAACTATAAATGAAATCTAGTAAAGCATGTGTTTATTCAACTTTGAAAACTATTCTATTTATTTATTTATCAAGTACTCAAGTGTGCACACAGAGGATTATGATGTACTTTTGTATTTTTTATAGATACTTAGGTAAACCATTTTCGCTTGATAGTTTGAATAACAAAAAAGTTGTGCAAATTAAGGATTTAAGTTATTTTCAGGCTTAAAGGGACAGTAAAGTCAAATTACATTTTAAGCAACTTTCCAATTTGCTTCTATTAATAGTTTTGCTTAGTTTGCTTGGTATCCTTTTGTTAAAGAGTAATAATAGATAAACTCAGGAGCGTGCTTGTGTCTTTAACTATCTGGCAGCAGTGTCAGTAATATTTTTATAGCAATTATACATATATGCAAACACTGCTGCCACAGAACGCTGAAAACACATGCACAATCCTAAGCTTCTATAAGTGTGTTTACTTCTTTAACAAATGATACCAAAAGAACAAAGCAGATATTATAATAGAAGTAAATTAGAAAGTTGTTTAAATTCCCATGCTTTATCTGAATCATGAAGGTTTTTCATTATGGGGCATATTTATCAAAGTGCTAGCGGACATGATACGATAGCGTATCATGTCAGCTGCACATCGATAAATGCCGACAGCATACGCTGTCGGCATTTATCATTGCACAAGCAGTTCGCCAGAAATGCTTGTGCAATACCGCCCCCTGCAGATTTGTGGCCAATCGGCCGCTAGCAATGGGTGTTAATCAACACGATCATATTCGATTGGGTTGATTTCTGTCCGCACCCTCACAGCAGACGGACAAGTTATGGTGCAGCGGAAACAGGGGGCATCAAACTCCATTCAGAGCTTAATAATTCGGCTCCTTTGACTTCATACATTTTAATGCATTGAAACAAAGGCTTATTAATAAAAAAAAATGTTGCCTCAAAAATTAAAGGAATGTGGTATATGACAAAGGGCCGGACTGAGAAAGGTTGTGTATAAATAGATGTGTTTCTGTATGAATGTCTGCACTGGCTAAACTGCATGCCTGTCAAAAGCACTGAGATAAAAGGGGTAGTCTGTAGAGGCTTAGATACAAGGTAATCACAGAGGTAATACTTATAGTAGTATAACTGTGTTGGTTATACAAAACAAATTTTTAAACAATAAAAATTTTCAAGTAGACTGTCCCTTTAAATAACTCTACGCACATGATCACAATGTTATTTATATGAAACATATGAACTTTCGCCCACTAGCTGTAAAAAGCTGCCAAATGCATTCAGATAAGAGGTGGCCTTCAAGAGCTTAGAAATTAGCATATAAGCCTACCTAGGTTTAGCTTTAAACTAAGAATAACAAGATAATAAAGCAAATTTGATGATAAAAGTAAATTAGAAAGTTGTTTAAAATTACATGCCCTTTCTAAATAATGAAAGTTTAATTTGGACTTTACTATCCCTTTAAGGCTTATACAGCCGAAACAAATAAGACACAAACAACTCCTTGTCTGTTTTAGCATTTTAACTTTCTGTTTTAAGCCTAAAATAAAGTTATTGGTTTTAAGCTTGTTGTTTCTTTAGATTTGTGGAGTCCCAAAATATGTAGTTCAATTTTTGTTTTCGCTTTAGACAGACATAATGTAAAGGGACATAAAACTTCAATATACAAGTTCTCTATAGTTTGTTTACAACTATGTAATTAACCCCCTAAGATTGGTTAAATAAATAATTAAAGTGATCTCTGGACTGGTAATACACTAGCAGTCTGGAGATGAGCATGCCTATTGAGCCAATCAGGGGCAGCATATGTGCATATCCACCAATCACTGTGTTTAGCTCAAGATTAGCAACATATGACATTGGTTAACCACATAAGCATTAGCAAGTGATGGTTAAATACAAACATGCTCTAACACATTAGAGAATTTTGTTTTTGCAGTGTTATGTTCCATTTATTTTGTTTTTAATTTAAAAAAATAAACATCACACATTAAAATACATATGTTTAAACAGAAAATGAATATATTGATGTCATGTTTCAGATAACGTGCAAATAAATCTGAAAGTTACATTTTATCAGTTTTACTGAAAGTGTATAAAACTTAAGGAAAACGAATGTTAACTTATTTAGTAATATAAAGCATTGATTAACTGCTCAGGGTATTTTAGTTTTCCTTTTCTTGACTTATTTATTCATGATGATGCTTTTTTAATGCATTATGTTCTATGACTTTGGGTGTTGTGATGAACTGATAGGAAGGCTGTTATAATGTATTTCAGTTAGGAAGAAGCACTTGAAAGAAATTGGTTTTGCTATACACATGATCTGAAACAATCAATAGTACTTTAGTCTGACAAGCTCTGTCAATATTCATTGTTACAGTTCAGAAAGTCGTTAATGGATAGTTCTTCAAAAACCAATGCTTTCAACACATGTTAAAAGTACTCAAATGTACCCTGGCAGGAATTAATTATAGGTAAACCCTTGGGATTATATACAAATGTTTTTTAAATTGAGAGTGAAATAAAAGTCATAGTAAGGTCTGCAGTTTCCCAAGAGAAATTGTATAAGCACAGTTGATAAGTCCACATAATGTTCATTTTAACATAGTATAATTTGATCTTCTGATATGAATTCTTGCTTCATTTTACAGACTTTAATTCATTTTTTATATAAGTTTGTTTCACATCTGAGTGATTCCTTAGTTTAAACAGACAGTGTAATCAATGCTTTTAAAAAAAGCCTTTAATTAGAAGGTGTGTTACCTCTGGTTAAGAAGCTTGTAATACATTAAGTGTGATTACTTTTCTTTCTTCTCTTTGGCACTGACTCAGAGCTGTCAGTCATATTAAGTTTCAGTTTCCCTATTTCTTTCTTTATATTAACATTCTAATTGTTTTCCTTTCCAGTTTCCCCAGAGTTACATTGCCAGCATTGCAAACAAGGGAGGTGGGACTGGTGCACTAAATAGAGATTAACTAAACCAAAGAGAAGGGAAGGTGGAGACTAGGCATTGCTGAACATAGAGACATGATTACATAGGGACAGATTTTTTTTTCTTCTTCTATCAGCCAGTAAGTCCTGGGGCTAGGACTCAGTTGTACAGACCATGCACTTCCTATTAGTTTCACCTAAGTTTAAACAAATTTTATTTTTACCTTATTTCATAGAAGAAAATATTTTTTCTACATTAAGGTGCTGTTCTTTCATATACATAATAGAATCATTCTTAGTAATACACCCCTTTAAGGCCAGTAAACTTTCTGCATATCCATATTTTTAGGGCATATTAAATGGCCTTCATAGTCCGAAAAATTGCATGCTCTAATTTATTAAGGAAATAGAACATATTTTTTAACTATAATGGATCTTTAACTAATTAATTTGTAATCTGCAGGATTTTCTGTCAGCCAGCCTCCCAAATTCAAAAATTGAGTAAGCCAAGGCATTAAAGGGATATGACACCCAGAATGTATCTTTCATGTTTCAGACACAGCATATATTAAAAAAATGTTTTTAGTTTACCTCTTAAATTTATTATCAAAGTTATTTCATTCTCATGGTATTCTTTGTTGAAGAACATACCTACGTAAGTAACATGCACTTGTCTAGAGCAGTGTTTCTCACCCGTGGTATACTGAACCAGTGCACAGGGGAAATGATCAGCTGATCAGTAACACCATGGTTACTAACTTGTTCTCACCTATCAGCTGATTATTTCCCCTGTGCACTGGTTCAGCTATAATGAAAACCTGGCCTGTTGGGGGTACTTGAGGACTGCGGTTGAGAAACAATGGACTCTAGAGCAATACATGTCAGCAAACACTGTTGCCTCCTAGTGCTGTTGCAAATGTATAACATTGTTAAAAGTACATTTGCAAAAATGCTGCCATTTTGAATTTTGAAAAAAGGCACACCTATGTTTGGCTATAATTTGACCACAATTTAAATTAGGTCATTCAAATCAACATCATTTTTTTGTGTGCTATAAATATATATATATATATATATATATATATATATATATATATATAAAAGAAGCAGAGATCCAGCACTCACATTCAAAAACCAGCTGCCGGGGTGCAATTCAAATTAATACATAAGGTTAAGAAATCCAGGAAAGCACTCGCCGTTACTATTACTTAATTTATTAACGTGGTAAACATTTAATGAATTAAGTAATAGTAACGGCGAGTGTTTTCCTGGATTTCTTAACTATATATATATATATATATATATATATAATTTTAATAAGTATATTGAATAATCAAATTGACACCATTGCTTGGAATCCTTTGTTGAAATGCAGCATTTTCTGGGACAGTATGCCTAGGTAGTCTCAGGAGTGTACATTTGTGTTGAGCACTATATGTTGGCAATGATATTCATAACAATGTTATACCTTTAGAGTTTAAGACATATGAATGCCTCTGAGCATACATAGGTTTGCAATCATAGAAACAAGCTGCATTTCAACAAAGGATGCCGAAAGGACAGAGTAAATTTGATACCAGATATAAATTGGAAAGTTGTTTTTTTTTTCTTTTTAATTTGTACGTTCTATTTCTTTGTTTCAACATACTCTTTGTATTATTGTTGTATTAAATCAATACTTTATACAGACACAAATCCAACAGTTCCGTAGCAATATTAAGACCCTTATTAAAAAAAAAAAAAAAAAAAAAAGGTAAAAGTACAGGATACAAAGTGTTACGTTATGCAGTTAAGGATATCTTCTAGTTTTAATGGTGTTATTAAGATCCATTTAGGATGTTTTATATTAGATTAGAAACATTGTTATTTACTCAGAAGGTAACTGTTCCTACTAATTGAAAAATACAGAAAGCTGTAAAATAAAACAACCATCAATGATGCACATTTTCCGTACTACAGCAACAACATTTCTAAAATGAAAAGTTATTTTTGTAATCTAATGGATAATTTGCTTATGTATTTTCCAGTAACAGAGTCCTTTTATGTGATTACAAGTTTATGAAAGTATGTTTGGGGTCAGCAATGGTTGTGGGAAAAAAGTACAGTTCTGTTAATTCAGTAGTAGAATGAGAAGCAAACTTTTCATTTATTATCATGGGCATGTGTTTGTTTTGCTTTCCTTAATTGGTAATATTTTGTTTACTTTAAATAATGAGTTTGGCAAGTTTTACTCTCTTGATAACATAGGGGCTCAAACAATGTTACATTTTTGGATTCTATATGTAGTCACATATTTAATACCTCAAATAAATAATTAATGGATGTTTATTAATCCTCTGTTTGGTTCAATGTATGTTCTTCCTTCCTATTTACAATGTATGTAACTACAGGTAGTCCTCAGTTTATACCAGAGTTTCAGTCCTAAAGGAACTGTTGCACAAAACTAATTTGTGTAAAATGAACTATTTATTTAATTTAATTCAATGGAAAATGTAACTCTTTATAATATCTATCTATCTATCTATCTATCTATCTATCTATCTATCTATATATATATATATATATATATATATATATATTATAGTATTATTATTATTAACTTATGAAATGAATGTCATGAATATAAAAACTGCTTTCCGTGATAAAATATATGAATGTTAGGTACAGTATATAGTTTGCTACAATATAAATAAACAATTAAAGTGAATGTAAATTTTGATGCTAAAGTGCCCGGTTTTTAAAAATTCGATTAAAAACAGGGGCACTTTAATTCATCAAAATTTACATTTCACTCCTGTTGTGAAAAAAAATTTACCTTTTACTCTTGACAGCAGCTCCAGCTTCCTCCACCCATCGCAAAGCCTCTTCCTGGGTCTAAAATGAGGAATCCGGCTTCCTCCATTTATGCTCAGTTATCCTCTCCCTTACCTCTCTACAGGTCTTGCCAATATAAATTTGGCCACATGGGCATTTAATAAGGTCGATACAGTATGTAGCTCTACAAGTTAAATATTTATTAATTTTAAATCTCTTCCCAGTGGTGGGATGATAAAAACTATCTCCCTTGATCATGGAACTGCAGTTGCTGCAATTCAGGCATGGGTAGCAACCTAGTTTCTTAGGCCCAATAGTTCTCTGGCTTTCTTGTTTATGGCTACCAATGTCTGAATGCACCAGCATATCTCTAATGCTCCTGTTCTTTTTATAAGCCACCATTGGGTTTTCTCTGGATTCAATAATTTCTGGGTGGCACTCTCTTATTATATGCCAGTTCTTCTTTAGAATACCAGTGACTTTGTTGCTCAACCTATTAAATTGTGTAACAAAAATCATACGATTAGTTTTTGGTTGCTTACTTATCTTATCTGTTCCCTCCAAAATCATATTCAATTGTTTAGAAACAAGCAGAGGAGGATAATTTATATCTATAAACTTATTGGCCATCTGCTGCAGTCTATATTTACATTGGTCCTGATCTGTTACTATTCTTTTAACTCGAGTAAATTGACTCTTAGGGATTGATTGAAAAATGTTTTCTGGATGACAACTCCCATATTTTAACAAATTATTCCTGTCTGTACTCTTAACATAGAGGTCTGTATGTAAGAACCCTCCCTTGTTAAGCACCTACCCTCTGGAACACACTCCCTCGCGCTGTCAGGCTTTGCCCTAATCTTTCTTCCTACCCTCTGGAACACTCTCCCTCGCGCTGTCAGGCTTTGCCCTAATCTTTCTTCTCAACCTCCTACCCTTCTAGATTGTAAATTCCCACAGAAATAGGGCCCTCAACTCCTTCTGTATGTGTTTGTAAATTTTGTCCTGTCTCTTACAAGTCTTATTTTGTTTTATTTAAATGAATTGTATCCATGGAATATGAATATGTTGGCGCTTCATAAATTAAGTATAATTAAAATAAGTATAATTAAAAAATAATATGTATATGAATATATATATATATATATATATATATAGATATAGATATATATATGTGTGTTAAAATGTGTATATATACATATTAACACATAAATATATATTTATATAAGCATATACATATATTTTTATAGAGAACACACAGTTACCCCCAGACCACAATGTTAAGGCACTTTTCAGTGTCGTTTATTTTTTAACACCCCACACCCACTCACTTTAAGCCCATAAACTGCTTCGGGCAGTCATTTTTAAAAAAATGAAAGGTGCTGATATTTTTTTATTTTTAACAGGGATATACACACTTAATTTGGGGGGAAATTGGGGGACCTGGTTAATTTTTGGAGTGAGCTTTCTGTAGCAATAACTAGCCACTTGTAATTGAGGGACACTAAGGGATATTTTTTTATGAGTAAAAAATGTTTTCTGTTTAAATGTTGCTCTATAAACATAATAATAAAAGAAAAATAAGAATAATATAGGATTTGAAGAGATACTTACTGATTTTGGTGCAAGAGTACTTACCCTAAAAATATTATTTCTTTGTAAAATAGGGTTGGAATATATATTTTGCACATTAAATATCTATACCATTATATAAAATAGAAGATGTAACATAGCACAGTTGTTATTCAGTCAATAGACATCATTGCGTTAAAGTTGTATTATTTGTTTTCAGTGTTAAAATTAAACTACAGTGCATCCGATGGCAGTGACAAAAGTCGTGTGAAGACTAGATTGAAGAAGTTTATTTCTCGACGACCATCATTGAAAACTTTGCAGGAAAAGGGTCTCATTAAAGGTATTCAAGATATGATTTGTAAATGCTTATACACATATATTGTACATTTGTGAGAATGTTAGCAAAAATATGTACATTAGCAAATGTATGTTTAAGTTTACAAGATTTAGTAAAAGTACAAACATTTGTTGTTGCTACAACGTGGCCTCCTCCATTGAACATTAAGTGGTAAACCAGGCACCTCAAGGTTTTGCAGCTCCTCATACTGCACAACAGAGAAATATATATTTTTACAACATTTGATACAAGATCCTTGTGGCTCTACAAATGGATTGAAAAAAAATCCCTTAGATTAAATCCATGCACTCCTGTTCGTCTCCAGATCAGGACATAGAAGAGCCACTGTGCATGGTCCCCTTTATTAGCTGATCAGCCATATCCTTTACTGGAAAGTTACAAGAGCATGCAGAGTGCATTACTTGGGTCATAAGTCATATGATTTACACCTTAGAAGGGTTTAAATACATAGTCATGGATTCAAATTAGTTTGAATTTGTACACAAAAACATTGCTTTGCAGCGTGCTTTTTTATTGATTTTAAAGCATGTCCAATTAATATTTAATAAAGGTAGTGTCTTCCTTATGTTTGAATGCAGTTTTTTTTTTTTTTTTTTACCATCAATTCATGGGGTGTAACTAGATGTCACATGGACACAGGGCAAAGGCTGTGACAGGGCCACACATTTCAATAGTGCTCTTTCTGATTTTTTTTGCAATCAGCAAAAACTGAGGCAGCATCCACATACTCTAGAAGCATTTTTAGCTGCTTCTGACTAAATCACCCTTTTTCCATAAGTTAGTCAGCACCATAGGATATGCACAGTCATCCTGTACAAATACGGGCAGCACCATAGTGGTCCCCTGTAGTGATGTCACTAGTGATTGCAAGTTGAATACAAAAAATGCTAATGGAACTGCATCTATTGCTGTACCAAATCTTTTTTATGTTTGGCTATATCCACCTCTATTATATATTGGATTTGTTTTCTCTGTATTAAATAAATCTCAGCAGAATAAACAGAATAGAATTCTGGGAAAATAATACAGAAAAAATATTCACAACCAATATTTTTTGTCTTGAGGCATGGGCCCAGTCTCAGTTGAAACCTCTGAAACCTCTATAGTCTCTCCCCTGATTCATGACATGTTTGCAATTCATTGTTACATATAATTTTGGGTAATGTAATATTATTTCATCCCCCAAGCATGTGACTACAATCATAAGTGAACATTATAATGATTGTATTTAAAGGTAAAGTCAACATCAATGTTTAATGTTCCAGAGTCTGGAATTTTGAAAACTTTTCAATTTTCTTCCATTATCAAACTTGCTTTGCTCTCTTGGTATTCTTTGTTGAAGAGTAAACCTAGGTAGGGTCAGGAGGATTTACAATCAAGGCAGCCACACCACTAATGAAGTATAAAAAACTTTTTTTGGTCCAAGACAAATAAAAGACAAATGACAATTCAGATATCAACCCTTAATCATGTCACACTAAAATACCTTAAAACACACACACATATATATTTATATGTGTGTGTGTATATATATATATATATATATATATATATATATATATACACATATATACAGTATACCACAAAAATTAGTACACCCTCACATTTTTGTAAATATTTATTATATCTTTTCATGTGACAACACTGAAGAAATTACACTTTGCTACAATGTAAAGTAGTGAGTGTACAGCCTGTATAACAGTGTAAATTTGTTGTCCCCTCAAAATAACTCAACACACAGCCATTAATGATTAAACCGTTGGCAACAAAAGTGAGTACAACACCCTTAAGTGGAAATGTACAAATTGGGCCCAAAGTGTCAATATTTTGTGTGGCCACCATTATTTACCAGCACTGCCTTAACTCTCTTGGGCATGGAGTTCACCAGAGCTTCACAGGTTGCCACTGGAGTCCTCTTCCACTGCTCCATGACAACATCACGAGCTGGTGGATATTAGAGACCTTGAGCTCCCCAACTTTCTGTTTGAGGATGCCCCACAAATGCTTAATAGGGTTTAGGTCTGGAGACATGTTTGGCCAGTCCATCACCTTTGCCCTCAGCTTCTTTAGCAAGGCAGTGGTCGTCTTGGAGGTGTGTTTGGGGTCGTTATCATGTTGGAATACTTCCCTGTGGCCCATTCTTCGTAGGGAGGGGATCATGCTTTGCTTCAGTATGTCACAATACATATATGATTTTAAAGAACAAGAAGAAGCAGGTTCTTTACAAGAATACACTTGATAGCACTCAAGGTTTATCATTTTTACAACTTAATAAATTGAGACAGCATGAGATTATTGAACTTGTGAAACTAATTTAAAATATAACTTTTATTCAGTAACATATAAAATTAGGAAATAATTTAAAACCACACTTAGGTTACCTTCTGTAATCAATTATAAGTGTATATGTAGCATTTGTATCAGATCTGATTTACGATTTAAAAATCTACAAGGGTTTTAGTGGTATCACTGAAGTATAGGATATATGCAGGTCTAATGCAGTTTGTGGGGACTAAGCAAATAGCAAGTTTATTGTCTACCTCACAAGGACATGATATTCATGTATAACATTAGTTGATAGACAATGTCGTAGTTTAGAATTAATACTGGGTAAACTTCCACATATGTTCCATTCAATTCAATTAATAGTTCAGTTAGGATTGATTGATGATTTGGTAATATACTGTGTTCTCAGTATTTATATTACAATAATCCAGATCCTTAATACTGTTAGCAGAGTGTCTAATATCTAGAATCTAATATTCCAAGACTTGATATTTGTTAGTATTGTATATTATACTGTGGTGTAGGTTACGGCAGATGTAGAATCACTGTACACCTGCATAAATCACAATCTTGGCATTGAAGCAGTAAAATGGTTTCTTGAAATGGGCTCTGAATTGTAATTTCTTCACCTTTAACAATGGTTTTTACCTACAAAAAAGAGGCACCGCAATGGGCACGGCTTGTGCTTCCACCTTTGTGTTCTCTGACTTAAATACTCAATTTCTGGATAAGATCCCCCTCTGGATTCATTATATAGACAACGTATTCTTCCTATGGGAAGGTACAAAATCAGAACTTGATGTATTCTTACAAATCCTTAATTCTAATGAGTTTAACATCAAACTAACATATGAAGCAAATCTAACAACAATTAACTTCCTGGACCTTCGAATCACAAAAAACTCAGCAGGGATACTGTATACAGATGTATACTGTAAAAAAACTGCAACAAATAGTCTATTACACAGCTCAAGTGCACATGCACCTAATACAATCAGATCACTCCCGACAGGAGAATTTCTCCGTATGAGAATAAATTACTCATTAGACTCTGATTATAAAAAGAGGGCAAAGGACCTTACAGAAAGACTGAAAACACGAGGCTATAGCAAAAGATCAATAAAAAAAAGCTGAACATCGAGCCAGAACTACGGCACGGAATGAGCTATTGCAGAAAAAGATTAAACCCAAACAAGATGAAATAAGATTCATTTCAACTTATAACCCTAAATGCACAAAAATTCTTCACATATTACAAGATAACTGGTATATTTTGAAAACCGACCCAATTCTGTCACACATTTTGGGTGAAAAGGTGCAAACTGGTTATTAAAGAACATGGAACCTTAAGGACTTACTTAGTCCAAGTCATTTTGAAGGCCCTAAAACCACTGGAGCTTTCACAAAAGGCTCATTTAAATGTGGAACGTGCAGTACTTGCAGCTTCATGATAAAAAAACAGGAGGTTAATGATCGTTTCAATCGAACACACAAAATGAATGAATACATTAACTGTCATACAGAAGGGGTTGTATATGCCCTGACATGCAAATGTGAAAAGATATATGTTATCATGACAACCAGGAAGATCAGAACCAGACTACAAGAACATTTATGGAATATAAAAAATGCCTCAAAAGATCTAACTTTAGGTAAGCAACTGACTTTGGTCGCTCAACATTTTCTCAACAAACATAACTCCAAACAATCAGAACTGAAGTGTTATGGCATTCAAAAAATTTAGCTGGGAATTAAGGGGGGCGATATTGAGAAACGACTCCTACAAATCGAAAGTAGATGGATCTTTCTACTTAATACAATCCAACCATTTGGGCTTAATGCACATAACAACTTCTCACCTATCTTTTAAAGGATAACAATACCTGGCACCCACTCATGATAGCTCCCAGTCTAACTTTATTATAGGATCGCTGAATCTGAATTCAAATTAACCCCTAAAATTTCATTTATGGGTCACAAATATTTTAACAGAACTACATAACTCAGATATACTGTATAACACCCATTGAAAGTAAGAATAATGGATATAATCTTTATAGATACTAAAAGCAGGATTTCGAGCCTTTGTACTCCACCCATATAGCTATCTTAGGAAGCATAATAGAATAGATCATACTCTAAGATTATGATTGTGAACTGATTTTAACCCAGCTCGCTATACAGAGTTATACAAATGAAGTGTAATTCTAACTTTTGTTCTCTCTTATTTCTCTTTTTCCTAATATCCCCCTTATTATTAATTTTGTTTATCACTGACACAATTATTATTATATTTAATCTTATATAAAATTTTTGTTCAAATTTGCCACTCCCGAATGAACTGCAATTTATTATGAGTTTTTATAATTTCACATTAGTTCACATACTACATATGACCTAAAAGTAAGAAAATACAAAGACATAGATTTAAATGCATATACATATGCTAACACCAGCAACCAGCTATATAGCCCTATATCTGAACACTAATGGGACATCGCAATTATTAAACTTGGTTTTCCTCATAGTATAGTCACCATCACTTTTGCTTTATTATTTTTTTATTCCAATTCGTTATTATCATTGTCACTGTCACACTGGGGAAGTTACAGAAGAAGAAAAAAAACTATAGAGCCTATAATGGATTCTTTTAGTCCAAATATGTCATGCAGACGGATTGAGAAAAACATTCACATACAATCCTCTTGAGTTAGAACCACAGCATGGAACAGTCACTTAGAGATATAGGTATACAAACCACGAAATATAACAATAAGTTATTCGGATCCAATTACTAAATAACACCCTAGACCTACTAATTATCAACATAATGGGTCTAATGTAACATACTTTCATCTTTTATTAATGATACAATCTGTCCTGACTGATGCAGAATGGATGCATAAGCTGTCAGGCGATTCTAAACACAATCCAATACGATGACCTCTGCCGTGTATTTACATGTTGTATAATACGAGAGGCGTGTATGCCTGAACTAATACCGCAACTTTTAGGCTTCTTACGTCGAAAAGATGGGCGCGAAGGAAGACAACATCCAATAATCTATCTCCCAAAATGGACGTCATACTTGTGGGCATGTCCCAACATGCCATAAAAAGTCGAAGACCTGTCAGCGCGATTAGTCCTTTGAAAAAGCCGGTAACGGGGAAACATGTCCGGAAGAATAGGGTCTTGGTGAGGAGTCTTAGGAGCTCCTGTGTTTTTAGAGAGCACTTAGATACCTTTGTTAATGTAACAATTAATCTAATTTCGGATACATTGTTCAGATTTGGTTGCTAACATCACTATGAAATAAGGACTTTTTTAAAAAGAATACTAATTCGTGTCACTGATTTTGATACTGTGGGTTCTCAAGCAATTAACTATAAATTCTATAATATATGGCAGGGTATCTAAGAATTATATACTGCACATCACTAGTAAGTGAACTCTGTACACTATATACAAGGATATTTTACCAGCATACACTGCGGATCTTTAATGAGATGATATAGTTTATGCAGCTCTAACACTTACAACTAGTTACTTCTCCAACACAAGCTGGAACTTTCACCCCAGGACTAGGGTGTAAAACTAAGCTAATAATTTTTAATCCAGCTTAAAGAACAGCCTTCTGTGAGCGGTACAGTTATTATTTTCTCTCTCTGTGGTGTTTACTTAGAGAACACTATATACAACCTGGTGAATACAAACAGGCTTGATTTAAAAATAAACTGGAAAATAAAATAAAATACTTTACTTAGCACTATAAGATCTAACAGAATGGTCGTGTAATATTTACAAATTACTACTCCTTAATACCAAAAGCTGGAATCTCACCCTTGAGTACAGGGTGTAAAATACGAGGGTTTAATCAATAGCTTTGTGTGAGAAACAGAGTTATCTACATCTCCCTTCTAATGCTTACTCAAATAACAGTGTACACAGCCATAGGAATTTAACAGGCATGATTTAACTTTTAAACTGGGAGCAAACGCAGTATTCCTTCTTATAATGTGTTGATATTTTATCTGAAGTGACGATTGACTATATCGAATAAACAACAACGGTATTAAAGTTCACATAAGGAATTTGATGTTAATTCCTTCCTATAATTTATCTGTGTAATCACACACTATACATAATACTGTTGTCAACTATTCTATAATCTCCTACACCACAGTATAATATACAATACTAACAAATATCAAGTCTTGGTATATTAGATTATAGATATTAGACACTCTGCTAAAAGTATTAAGGTTCTGGATTATTGTAATATAAATACTGAGAACACAGTATATTACCAATTCATCAATCAATCCTAACTGAACTATTAATTGAATTGAACTGAACATATGTGGAAGTTTCCCCAGTATTAATTTTAAACTACGACATTGTCTATCAACTAATGTTATACATGAATATCATATCCTTGTGAGGTAGACAATAAACTTGCTATTTGCTTAGTCCCCATAAACTGCAGTAGACCTGCATAGATCCTATACTTTAGTGATACCACTAAAACCCTTGTAGATTTTCAAATTGTACATCAGATCTGATACAAATGTTACATATACACTTATAATTGATTACAGAAGGTGACCTAAGTGTGGTTTTAAATTATTTCCTAATTTTATATGTTACTGAATAAAAGTTATATTTTAAATTAGTTTCACAAGTTCAATAATCTCTGCTGTCTCAATTTATTAAGTTGTAAAAATTATAAACCTTGAGTGCTATCAAGTGTATTCTTGTAAAGAACCAGCTTCATCTTGTTCTTTATTATTATTTATTATTATCGGTTATTTTTAGAGCACCAACAGATTCCGCAGCGCTATAAACAAAGGGGGAGTACAACAAAACAATTATAGGGATCAAATGGGTAGAGGGCCCTGCCAAGAGTTGCACTGTTATAGTCAGCTCTTAAGAAGGTGATCTACAAACAGCTGGACTTTTAGGCTTACATGCTAAGGGGGTTCAGGGGATAGCAATGGAGGAGAGGAACTGGTATTAGGAAAGGTTAGTGTAGGTTCTATGCATCCCTGAACAGTAGAGTCTTTAGGGAGCACTTGAAGCTTTTAAAAAGAGAAGAGAGTCTTGTGGAGCGAGGCAGAGAGTTCCACAAGATGGGAGCCAGTCTGGAGAAGTCCTGTAAACGGGAGTGTGATGAGGTGACAAGAGAGGAGGAGAGTAGGAGGTCATGAGCAGAGCGAAGGGGACAGGAGGGAGAGTATCTGGAGACAAGGTCTGAGATTTAGGGGGGAGCAGTGCATTTGAGGGCTTTGTATGTCAGAGTGAGAGTTTTGTGTTTGATCCTAGAGGCAAGAGGAAGCCAGTGAAGGGATTGGCAGAGAGGTGCAGCAGATGAAGAGCGATGTGTAAGGAAGATGAGTCTAGCAGAGGCATTCATTATGGATTGTAAAGGAGCTAGGTGGCAGGTGGGGAGACCAGAGAGGACAGAGTTGCAGTAATCAAGGCAGGAAAGAATGAGAGAGTGGATTAAAATCTTAGTTGTGTCTTGTATAAGGAAGTGTCTAATTTTAGAGATGTTTTTAAGGTGGAAGCGGCAGGCTTTAGCCAAGGACTGAATGTGAGGAGTGAAGGAAAGATCTGAGTCAAATGTGACCCCGAGACATCGGGCATGCGGGGTAGGGGTAATGATGGAGTTGTCGACAGTTATAGAGATATTGGGGGTGGAAATTTTGGAAGAAGGGGGGAAAAAGAGGAGCTCTGTTTTGGAGAAATTTAGCTTGAGGTAGTGAGAGGACATCCAGGAAGAGATGTGAGAAAGACAGTTAGTGACACGGGTTAGCAAGGAAGGAGATAGGTCTGGTGCAGAGAAGTAGATTTGCGTGTCGTCGGCATACAAATGGTATTGGAAACCGTGGGACTTAATTAGGGAACCTAGTGATAACGTATAGATTGAGAAGAGAAGGGGACCGAGGACAGAGCCTTGTGTTACTCCGACAGAAAGTGGTGACGGGGCAGAGGAGGCCCCAGAGAAGGCTACACTGAAGGTACGGTTTGATAGGTAGGAAGAGAGCCACGAAAGGGCTGTGTCACAGATGCCGAAGGATTGGAGGGTTTGGAGAAAAAGAGGGTGGTCGACAGTGTCAAAGGCTGCTGACAGATCAAGGAGGATTAGCAGAGAGAAGTGGCCTTTTGATTTAGCTGTAAGTAGGTCATTGGTGACCTTAACAATAGCTGTCTCTGTGGAGTGATAGGGACGAAATCCAGATTGCAGCAGGTCAAGAAGGGAGTTTAACGTAAGGAAATGGGATAGGCGTGCATATACTAATTTTTCGAGAAGCTTTGAAGCAAGAGGGAGGAGGGAAATAGGGCGGTAGTTGGATGGGGAGGTAGGATCAAGGGAAGGTTTTTTGAGGATAGGTGTGACCAGTGCATGTTTCATTGATGAGGGAAATGTACCAGTGCTGAGGGAGAGGTTGAAAATGTGTGTTAGTATAGGGGTAAGGGTAGCAGAGAGGTAGGGGGGTAGCTGTGAGGGGATAGGGTCAAGGGGACAGGTAGTGAGGTGAGAGCGCAGTATAAGTGCTGAAACTTCTTCCTCAGTAACAGGGGAGAATGAACTTTCAGGTTATGAGGGTTGTGGTTGAGTGAGAGCATTTGAGGGGGGGGGAGAGAATGGAATTATGTTGAGAGCTGATTTCATGTCTGATGGAGTCAATTTTGTTAATGAAGTGACTTGCAAAGTCTTGAGCTGACAGAGAAGTTGTATTAGGAAGTGGGGGAGGGCGGAGCAGAGTATTGAAAGTGGAGAACAGACGTTTTGGGTTTGAAGAAAGATTAGAGATAAGAGTAGAGAAGTAGTGTTGCTTGTGGAGATTAAGGGCAGAGTAGTAGGAGTTCAAGATGAATTTGTAATGAAGAAAATCAGCTGAACTCTGTGATTTTCTCCAATGCCATTCAGCAGTAAGGGAACATCTGAGTAGGTACTGTGTCAGAGGAGTATGCTGAGTGTGTGATTTCCGAGCAGTGATAAGAGGGGCGAGATTGTCAAGGTTTGATATAAGGGTGGAATTATAGTGGCAGATAGATTGTTCAGGGCAGGAAAAGGAGGAGAAGGATAAGAGGAGCGGTTTAAGGGAATTAGCAAGTTGTTGCTGATCTAAAGACATAATGCTTCTGTGAAGTTTGGTGTGAGGAGTAGAAGGTGGGAGACTTGTAGGAAGGGATGATATGTTGCAAGTAAGGAGATTGTGGTCAGAAAGAGGAAAAGGGGAGTTTGAGAAGTTTGAGAGAGTGCATCGATAGCTAAAGATCAGGTCAAGAGAGTGACCGTCTTTGTGAGTGGGAGAATTAGTCCATTGTGACAGACCAAAAGAGGAAGTGAGTTGCAGAAGTTGTTTAGCAGATGAGGCAGTGGGATTGTTAAGGGGAATGCTGAAGTCGCCAAGAATGAGGGCAGGGTTGTCTGAGGAAAGGAAATAGGGTAGCCAGGCAGCCAAGTGATCTAGAAATTGAGTTGAGGAGCCAGGGGGTTGGTATATGACTGCAACACGTACAGAGAGAGAGGGGAGAATAAGCGAATCATGTGGGTTTCGAATGAGGGAAAAGTGAGGGAAAAGATAGGATGTATTTGTTGAAAGGTGCAACGAGAGGAAAGTAAAATATCTACACCACCTCCTTGTCTATTACCAGACCTAGGAGTGTGGCTGAAGTGGGGACCCCCATGTGACAGAGCAGCAGTGGATGCAGTGTCTAGGGGAGAGAGCCAGGTTTCTGTTAGCCAGAAGGTTGAGGGAGTGGGAGATGAAGAGGTCATGTATAGAAGTGAGCTTGTTGCAAACAGAGTGAGTGTTCCAGAGTGCACAAGTGAAAGGGGTAGTGACTTTAGATGCAAGAGGAATGTGAGTAAGGTGTGCAGAGTTTTGTTTTCTGAGTCTATGGGATGGTAGACATGGATGTGCACGGTTTGTCAGTGATTGGGGACCAGGATTAGGGGAGATGTCACCAGCAGTAAGTAGAAGCAAGAGGGAGAGTGACATGGGATGAGATACAGATTTGCAATAGTGAGACTGCTTTTGAGATAAGCTGCAGGGGAGAGAGAGAGAGTGTTTTGGAATAGGTAAAGTTCATGAGTACAAAAGTAAGGTGAGTTTAAGAGAGTTGGGCTAACAGTGCAGGTGGAGAGGGAGAAGGAGTAATTGAATAGTGTAGTTTGTTATAGAGACAAAGGGTAGCAAAAAGGAATATGAATATATTGAGCTTTTAAAATCATATATGTTTAAATACACTAGCACCCTTACCCGGTATTATATATATAAAAAATCCAGAATTTCTGTTATAACAAAGGGAACTTTATTGAGGTTTTTTTCATTAACCTATAAGTAGTGCCATTGGTTATTTCTCTTTTTTATGTCACAGTACATGTTGGCATTCATTGTTCCCTCAATGAACTGCCCCCCAGTGCCAGTAGCACTCATGCAATCCCAGACCATGACACTCTCACCACCATGCTTGACTGTAGGCAAGACACACTTGTCTTTCGCTTGACACCATCTGAACCAAATAAGTTTATCTTGGTCTCATCGGACCACAGGACATGGTTCCAGTAATCCATTTCCTTAGTCTGTTTGTCTTCAGCAAACTGTTTGCAGGCTTTCTTGGTCATCATCTTTAGTGGAGGGTTCCTTCTGGGATGCCAGCTTTGCATACCAATTTGATGCAGTGTTTGGCGTATGGTGTGAGCACTGACAGGCTGACCCCCCACCCCTTCAATATCTGCAGCAATGCTGGCAGCACTCATACATCTATTTCCCATAGACAACCTCTGTATATGATGCTGAGCAACTTCTTTGGTTGACAATGGCGAGGTCTGTTCTGAGTTGAACCTGTCCTGTGAAACCACTGCATGGTCTTGCTCACCGTGCTGAAGCTCAGTTTCAGGGTCTTAGTAATCTTCTTCTAGCCTAGGCCATCTTTTTCAGATCCTCAGAGAGTTTTTTGCCATGAGGTACCATGTTGAGCTTCCAGTGACCAGTATGAGAGAGTGTGAGAGCGATAACACCAAACATAACACACCTGCTCCCCATTCACACCTGAGACCTTGTAACACTAACGAGTCACATGACACAGGGGAGGGAAAATAGCTAATTGGGCCCAATTTGGACATTTCCACTTAGGGGTGTAATCACTTTTGTTGCGTTATTTTGAAGGGACAGCTAATTTACACTGTTATACGGGCTGTACACTTGCTACTTTACATTGTAGCAAAGTGTAATTTCTTCAGTGTTGTCACATGAAAAGATATAATAAAATATTTACAAAAATGTGAAGCGTCTACTTACTTTTGTGGGATACTGCATGTATGTATGTGTGTGTGTGTGTGTGTGCGTGTGTGTATATATGTATGTATATATATGTATGTATATATATATATATATATATATATATATATACAGTCCAGATAAATTACCTTTTATAAAGACCAGTGAGTGCCTGTGTTCTTGGAGAGGATATATATATATATATATATACATATATGCATATATATATATACATATAAGACCACAAAATAATTTAACTCTGTCATAATCCTATTTAAGCAAAGTAATGTTTCAGAAAAATCCTGTCCTGCCCTCCTAGTGGTGGATCAATTACATTACCAGGGCAACACTTTTTCCAGAAGATCTGGTTCACATATCTAGCTACATTACCTATCAAGGCCCATATTTATCAAGCTCCATATGGAGCTTGAAGGGCCGTGTTTCTGGCGAGTCTTCAGACTCACCAGAAACACAAGTTATGAAGCAGCGGTCTAAATACCGCAGCTCCATAACCCTGTCCGCCTCCTCTGATGAGGCGGACAGGAATCGCCGGAAATCAACCCAATCAAATACAATCGGGGTGATTGACACCTCCCTGCTGGCGGCCGATTGGCCGCGAGTCAGAAGGGGGCAGCGTTTCACCAGCAGCTCTTGTGAGCTGCTGGTGCAATGATAAATGCGGAGAGCGTATTTAACGAGTTCTTGCGGACCTGATCCGCACTGTCGGATCAGGTCCGCAAGACCTATGATAAATAGGGGCCCAAGTCTCAATTAAACATTCAGAGAAAATATTTACAACATGCAGCAGAATTTAATACACAATCCAGAAAAATATTATAAGAATATTATAAAAATATTGACCAGTCTACCTCTGTATTCATACCATGTGGCTCTCTCTGTAAAACTAGGAGTTCTCTGTTCCAACCCTGCCTGGGACAATGGACCTGTAATAATCTGGAATGTAAGCTGACTTAATGTGTGTCCATCTGAAATAAAATGGTGGGCTACTGGGGCAACAACTACTTTATTCCTTATATTGCTTTTATGAAGATTAATCCTATAACATATGTATTATAACCTCTGATATTATACTTCCTCCCTGTTCTAGAGTGAGAAAATTAAAAACCTTTTATTAAGGTGTTACAATTGGAGCAATTCAAGCAGGGTAAACCTCCCTGCTGTTTCTTATAAATATACATTTGTTTCAGAGAGCATTTAGGGCCAATGTCTGTCTTCAATAATCTATCACTGAGATTGTGACCTCTTTTGAATGCTGGCATAAAGAAATTAGAGAGTTTTGGCATTTCTGGATTATATGACTTCAACACATACCAATGTTTACATAAGATACCCTGTATCTCTCTACTGAGTTTCAAATAAGTGCTTTCAAAAGTCATTCTTGGTACTTTATCCCTTTTGTTACATTTTGTTATTACAATCTGTATCCTAAGTAAAAAGATCCACAGACATCATCACACACGTTTATTTTTTAAACCCAGTAATCTCAAATTTAAACTTTTACTCACTACATTTTCATTAAAGGGACACTAACCCCTAAAAAAAAAATGATTCAGATAGAGCATGCAATTTTAAGCAACTTTCTAATTTACTTCTATTATCAATTTTTCTTCATTCTCTTGCTATCTTTATTTGAAAAAGAATGCATCTAATCTAAGGAGCCAGCCAATTGTTGGTTCAGAACCATGGGCAGCACTTTTTTTATTGGTTCTGTCCAATCAGCAAGGACAACCCAGGTTGTTCACCAAAAATGGGCCGGCACTTACATTCTTGCTTTTCAAATAAAGATACCAAGATAATGAAGAAACTTTGATAATAGGAGTAAATTAGAAATTTGCTTAAAATTGCATGCTCTATCTGAAACATGAAAGAAAAAAAATTGAGTTCAGTGCAGGGTCGGCTCTATGGATCCCCAAATGGAATGCTGTGCCCCCCAGGGCAAAAGAAGTGATTTAAAAAATATATATATATATATTTTTTTTTTTTACATTTTAAAAGTGACGGAAAGTCCAGGGTCCCAAATGTCGCATCAACCATTTGCAGCCACTGGACCCTGGAGATCCGTCACTGGAGGGCCCAGCTCTCTCTTTACTCTCCTCTATTTACAACCAGACAACAAATAAAGTTGCATTTCCCTGCTGGTGCTCTCACAGTTAACCTAGGGCTTGCAATGCCCCTCCTCCTGCTAGCCCACTTACTACAGAGCTGGTGAGATGATGACATCATCAGACCTCTGCAGGAAGTGCTGGGAGAAGCTAACA
This sequence comes from Bombina bombina, assembly GCF_027579735.1. Taxonomy (NCBI): domain Eukaryota; kingdom Metazoa; phylum Chordata; class Amphibia; order Anura; family Bombinatoridae; genus Bombina; species Bombina bombina. The sequence goes on from NC_069499.1 coordinate 381,201,966, forward strand.
GTCAGTGAGAGGGAAGGCAGAAGTAATTTTGTGAAAACACAGCCGTATAACCAATGTGTGTGTGGGAGTAGCATCCCTTCTCTATTGTGCTTTATATCCTGGCACCCATAGATAAAGAAGCAAATTGGGAATTCCTTGGTTTCCCCACTGCATGTCACACAAAACAAGTGTGCATTGTGCCTGCTTTATCTGCAGTGATCAGTGTAAAATGTGTGTCAGATTATAGGTGCTCAAATACACACACTTCAAATGTAGCTGTGGGACAATGAGTTAAATAGCCTTATGTTTATTATTTACATGTTTCAAAACATCTCCTATTTGTCCCCAAGGTTGTTTTATTATATATATATATATATATATATATATATATATATATATATATATATATATATATATATATATATATATATATATATATATACAGGCAGTCCCCGGGTTACGTACAAGATAGGGACTTTAGGTTTGTTCTTAAGTTGAATTTGTATGTAAGTTGGAACAGGCACTTTTTTTAGGTGAAACTCTGGCCAAACATTTTTGTTTTGTTTTGGATAGCATAGGATAAAGTTTGTTTTGCTATCTGTGCCCCTGTTCAGAAAATTTCACATCACTTTCTGTCCTTGTGACAATTGGATTTTCAGTATTTTGGATTATCCTGGAAAGAAGGATTGTCGATAAAGCTCTATTTTCTCTGTATGTAAGTACGAGTTGTACTTAAGTCGGATGCCTGTAACCCGAGGACTGCCTGTATATATATATATATATATATATATATATATATATATATATATATATATATACACACACACATACACACAATACACTATATATATATATATATTTTGTTTGTGTGTATATATATATATATATGTGTGTATATACATATATACTGTATGTATGTATGTGTGTATATACATATATATATGTGTGTGTGTGTGTGTATGTGTGTGTGTGTATATGTGTATATATATATATATATATATATATATATTATCTGTGTGTATATACATACTGTATATACTGTGTGTGTGCTGGTAAATATCATTAATAATATCTGTACAGGTAATGTACTGCTTGGCACTCAAACTTATTGTCACTTGAAAGCTTATTTGATCATTAGTAGGGTCATTGGTAGAGCTACACAAACAGTGTCCACTGGCTGTGTCATATGTGGGAGACATTCCTGAGATCTGACAAATGTAACCCCTGCAGTGCCATAAATCTGGTAAATGTAACTGCTGCGGCACTGCCAGACATCTTATAAATGTAACCCCTATACTCCTTGAGATATGACACATGTAACCGCTGCACTTCCAGAAATATAAACATATCTAACTCCTGCACAGCCAGAGATCTGATAAATGTAACCCCTGGACTGCCACAGTAGGTCTGCTCTTATTTTGACTCTCATACATGCTTTTTAAATGCGTGCCCCCTCGTGAAAAAAATGCCCCCCCATTTCATTCGTTCTGGAGCCGACCCTGGTTCAGTGTCCCTTTAACAATTTTTTTAAGTATCTCATTATATGCAAAGAAAGTCTTTAGTTTCACATTGCGAAGAAATCTTTCCAAATCCCTCTTAAAACCCAAAAAGTCACAATCCCATCTGGGGCAGAATGACAATCCCTTTTCCAATACCTTTTGTTGTTTACGGGTCAGCTGTGTCTCCATTGTGTTAATATTCAGTGTTGATTGCTGTTGCATGTCAGAAACAATCTGGCTCTGTCGTCCTGTCGTCTGCCAATGTTTTTTCCACTCTCTATATTTTTTACCTCCTCTACGCTGTTTGCTGTGTCTTGGTCTGAGTCCCCTGACATAGTATTTGGGTCCATGTCCAAGATTCATGTGGGTTCATCTGCATGTTCCTTATGTGTTGCCGGCATATTCTCCTCCTGGAAGTATCACCACCTGATCTTCGGGTTGGGTCACATACCCAGTGACAGACCATTCCAGATGAATAGTGATTTTCATCCTGAATAAACTTTTGTCTCTTGCAAGCTTCTATTTCTTTACTTACGCCTAGATTACGAGTTTGGCGTTAGCCTCAAAAAGCAGCGTTGCTTTTTAACGCCCGCTGGTATTACGAGTCAGGCAGGAAAGGGTCTAACGCTCACTTTTCTTCCGCTACTCGAGGCTACCGCAAATCCCTTTACGTCAATTGCGTATCCTATCTTTTTAATGGGATTTGCCTAACGCTGGTATTACGAGTCTTGGAAGAAGTGAGCGGTAGACCCTCTCCTGTCAAGACTTCTACCGCATTTAAAAGTCAGTAGTTAAGAGTTTTATGGGCTAACGCCGCAACATAAAACTCTTAACTAAAGTGCTAAAAAGTACACTAACACCTATAAACTACCTATTAACCCCTAAACCGAGCCCCCCCCCACATCGCAAACACTATAATAAAATTATTTAACCCCTAATCTGCCGACCGGACATCGCCGCCTCTTTAATAAATGTATTAACCCCTAAACCGCTGCACTCCCACCTCGCAAACACTAGTTAAATTGTATTAAACCCTAATCTGCCGTCCCTAACATCGCCGACACCTACTTACATTTATTAACCCCTAATCTGCCATCCCCAACGTCGCCGCTACTATATTAAAGGTATTAACCCCTAAACCTAAGTCTAAACCTAACCCTAACCCCCCCTAACTTAAATATAATTTAAATTAAACTAAATAAATTTAACATAATTAAATAAATTAATCCTATTTAAAACGAAATACTTACCGATAAAATAAACCCTAAGCTAGCTACAATATAACTAATAATTACCTTGTAGCTAGTTTGATTTATATTTATTTTACAGGCAACTTTGTATTTATTTTAACTAGGTACAATAGTTATTAAAAAGTTATTAACTATTTAATAACTACCAGCTAAAATAATTACAAAATTACCTGTAAAATAAATCCTAACCTAAGTTACAATTATACCTAACACTACACTATCATTAAATAAATTACCTACCTACAATTAATTGCAATTAAATTCAATAAACTAAATTACAAAAAAACAAACACTAAATTACAGAAAAAAACAAATACTAAATTACAGAAAATAAAAAAATGATTACAAGAAGTTTAAACTAATTACACCTAATCTAAGCCCCCTAATAAAATAAAAAAGCCCCCCAAAATAATAAAATGCCCCACCCTATACTAAATTACAAATAGCCCTCAAAAGGGCTTTTTGCAGGGCATTGCCCCAAAGTAATCAGATCTTTTACCTGTAAAAAAAAATACTATACCCCCCAACATTACAACCCAACATCCACACACCCCTACTCTAAAACCTAACACTACCCCATTGAAGATCACCCTACCTTGAGCCGTCTTCACCCAGCCGGGCACAAGTGGTCATCCGATCCGGGCAGAAGTCTTCATCCGATGGGGCAGAAGAGGACATCCAGACCGGCAGAAGTCTTCATCCTATCCGGGTAGAAGAGGACATCCGGACCAGCAGAAGGCTTCATCCAAGCGGAATCTTCTATCTTCTTCCATCCAACAAGGAGCGACTCCATCTCGAAGACATCCGGTGTGGAGCATCCTTCCAGTACGACGGACTAACGACGAATGATTGGATCAGCCAATAGAATTGACCTCAAAGTGGCAATTCACATTGAACTTCAATCCGATTGGCTGATTAAATCAACCATTCGGATTTTCCTACCTTAATTCCAATTGGCTGATAGAATCCTATCAGCGAATCAGATTTCGAGGGACGCCATCTTGGATGACGTCATTTAAAGGAACCGTCATTCGTCGTTAGTCCATTGTGCTGGAAGGATGCTCCACGCTGGATGTCTTCAAGATGGAGTCGCTCCTCGTCGGATGAAAGAAGATAGAAGATGCCGCTTGGATGAAGCCTTCTGCCGGTCTGGATGTCCTCTTCTGCCCCATCGGATGAAGACTTCTGTCCGGATCGGATGACCACTTGTGCCCGGCTGGGTGAAGACGGCTCAAGGTAGGGTGATCTTCAATGGGTTAGTGTTAGGTTTTAGAGTAGGGGTGTGTGGGCGGTGGGTTGTAATGTTGGGGGGTATTGTATTTTTTTTTACAGGTAAAAGAGCTGATTACTTTGGGGCAATGCCCCGCAAAAGGCCCTTTTAAGGGGCATTTGTAATTTAGTATAGGGTAGGGCATTTTATTATTTTGGGGGGCTTTTTTATTTTATTAGGGGGCTTAGATTAGGTGTAATTAGTTTAAACTTCTTGTAATTTTTTTTTCTGTAATTTAGTGTTTTTTTTTTTCGTAATTTAGTTTATTGAATTTAATTGTAATTAATTGTAGGTAGTTTAGGTAATTTATTTAATGATAGTGTAGTGTTATGTGTAATTGTAACTTAGGTTAGGATTTTTTTTACAGGTAATTGTGTACTTATTTTAGCTCGGTAGTTATTAAATAGTTAATAACAATTTAATAACTATTGTACCTAGTTAAAATAAATACAAAGTTGTATGTAAAATAAAAATAAATCATAAGCTAGCTACAATGTAACTATTAGTTATATTGTAGCTATCTTATGGTTTATTTTATAGGTAAGTATGTAGTTTTAAATAGGAATAATTTATTTAATTGTAGTTATTTTATTTAGATTTATTTAAATTATATTTAAATTAGGGGGGTGTTAGGGTTAGGGTTAGACTTAGGTTTAGGGATTAATAACTTTATTATATTGGCGGCGACGTTGGCGGCGGCAGATTAGGGGTTAATTAATTTAATATAGTTGCAGCGACGTTGGGGGGGTGCAGATTAGGGGTTAATAAATATAATGTATTTGTCGGCGATGCTGGGGGCAGCAGATTAGGGGTTTACAAGTATAATATAGGTGGTGGCGGTGTCCGGAGCGGCATATTAAGGGTAAATAGTATAATGCAGGTGGCGACGATGTTGGGGCGGCAGATTAGGGGTTAATAAGTGTAATATTAGGGGTGTTTAGACTCTGGGTTCATGTTATGGTGTTAGGTGCAGACATATTTTTTATTTCCGCATAGGATACAATGGGGCTGCGTTAGGAGCTGAACGCTGCTTTTTTGCAGGTGTTACTTTTTTTTCAGCCAGCTCAGCCCCATTGTTTCCTATGGGGAACTTGTGCATGAGCACGTTTAGCCAGCTTACCGCTACCGTAAGCAACGCTGGTATTGAGGTGAGATGTGGAGCTAAATTTTGCTCTACGCTCACCTTTTTGCGTTGGCTTAAGGGAGTGGTGGAAAAAAAGGAGCGTTAGAGCCGCAAGCCTTACCGACAAAAACTCGTAATCTAGCATATAGTGTTTCAATCTGTATGTGGGTATTAGCGACAAGTTTCTTCACTTCCTCTGGTTTCATGGTTTCAAACAGTTCTTAACTTTATGCCTTTATTGTCTCTTTCTGTTTATCCATCTCCTTCTAAAGGCATTCTACTGTGAGCACCATGATATCAAATGAGAATCATTTCAAACTTGTTGCAATATTAAACATGCATATGCAAGCCCCACAGTATTCCTTGTATTCTGTGATACTCGGCAAATGTAACATCATGTAATTCAAATGCTGTTTTCTTCTAACGTAAGTGTTCATAAGATTTACTGGCAACTTGGGATGGAGAGGATTTTAAAAAGTCATGTAATAACATTGTAATCCTGGTTTTATTTTTTCACTTTTTTTGCTCTATTTACTTCTATAGGGGAATACATTAACATGTGCGGGATATCCTAAGTTAAGCCTTTTGCGAACATCGGGTTAGCGTGTGACCTATCATATTTTATTGCTTCTATGTTGAGAGGCTTATTCTTAGTTATTGCCCTTCATGGGGCTGCACTTGATGGGGCTTATCTGTTCTTGTATTAAAACGGTTTTATTAAACTACAGTTTTTTTCACTGTGAGGCTTTTTTGCGCACTTTTTTTTTCTGATGGCGCAGTTCATTTGGGTCCCACTCACGTGATGCCTGCACTTCTGGTTTTCGGAGCGGAGCTGTTTGGAATATAGTGAAAACTTTCCTACACAGCTAGAGGCTGCAGCTAGAAGGTTATTTCTAGCATCTACCCGTATTGTTTAAGAGTAGAGGATCTCTGCAAAGAGAGTTCAGTTTTTTCCTCTTACTAGTGGGGTGTCTTTGTGGCCGGTAGGAGCCTCAGGCAATCTGAAGTTGTTTTCAATACAATCGACCATCTGTATGTATTATTAAATTTGATGTTTACATTTCATATTTTCCCTTAATATTTTGTTTGGGTAGATATTTTTTAAAAAAAATATTTTATTTTATCATTGCTAGTGGGAACTGTTCTACTTTAGCTATGGATTCAAAACAGTATCAATCTATCTCTATGGTTAAATATTTACTGTGTTTAGAGGCCCAAATTGTCCTGCTTATGCAATTTTGTTTCTCATGTTTAACTAAAACTTTAAAATTTAAAGACAAGTTACTTCCTTCTGAGCCAAGTGTCTCTCAGGATAATGCTGTGCGTGACATGCCTCAGCTTTCTCCTCAAATGTCCAAAGCCTTAGTTGTTTCTCATACTGTGCCTTCTGTGTCCTCTCAACCACCTGGGGGTGTTTATTTACCTGGGAATTTTGCTGCTCCTTCCTCGGGTAAGCGTAAGAGAAAATATAAACAGTTGCCTAAAAGTAAGGCTTATGATTCTAAGTCTATATTAGTTAATCTTTCTTAATTATCTGATAAGGAAAATACTTCAGTAGCGTTTGAAGGTGAAATGTCAGACTCTGACACTTTAGCAGAAAAATCTTCATAATCTGAAGAGGTTAATTTTAGGTTTAAGCTTGAGCACCTTCGGTTACTACTGAAGGAGGTTCTAGCTACTTTGGACGACTCTGAACCTTCGGTTGCTGTCAACCCCATGAAGTCTTCTAAACTGGATAGAGTTTATGATTCTCCATCTTCTGAGGAGGTTTTTCCTGTTCCAAGGAAGATGTCTGAAATTATTGCTCAGGAATGGGATAAGCCAGGGGTTCCTTTTTCAACTTCCCCTGTTTTTAAAAAGATGTTTCCTGTTGCTAACTCTATTCGTGACTCATGGCGCACTGTACCTAAAGTAGAAGGAGCTATTTCTACTCTTGCTAAGATAACTACCATTCCTATAGAGGATAGTTGCTCTTTTAAGGATCCAATGGATAAGAAGCTAGAGGCTTACATAAAAAAAGATTTATATCCATCAAGGATTACAGTGGCAACCTGCAGCGAGTATTGCCACGGTTGCAGGAGCAGCATCTTATTGGTGTGATGCCTTGTCTGATCTCATTTCAGAGGAAACTACGGCAGAGGAGATCCAAGAAAGGAACAAATCTCTCAAACTGGCCAATACCTTTATCTGTGAGGCCAACATGCAGATAATTTGACTGGGAGCTAAGATGTCTAACTTCACTGTGCTAGCCCACAGAGTTTGTGGTTAAAATCTTGGTTGGCTGATGTTTCTTCAAAGGCCAAGCTTTTGGCTTTATCTTATAAGGGTAAAACTCTGTCTAAACAAATTTCTCAGGGTTCCGTCCTTCTTTCAAGATGAATACTATTCATTCCATTGGTCCAGGAAGGTCAATTCATGACAACCATAGACCTGAATGATGCGTATTTACATGTTCCCATTCACAGGGATCGTTACAAGTTTCTAAGGTTTGCCTTTCTGGACATGCATTTCCAGTTTTTTGCCCTTTCGTTTGGTCTGGCTACAGCTCCCAGAATATTTACAAAGGTTCTGGGAGCCCTTTTGGCAGTGATCAGATCCTAGGGAATTGCTGTGGTACCTTATCTAGATGACATCTTGGTTCAGGCACCATTTTTTCAACTAGCAAAATCTCATACAGAGATGTTGTTGTCTTTTCTACACTCCCACGGGTGGAAGGTGAATCTGGAAAATAGTTCTCTAGTTCCATCTAAAAAGGTTTGTTTACTAGGGACTATCATAGATTCCTTGTCCATGAAGATTTTCCTGATGGAGGTCAGAAAATCCAAACTTCTTGCTTCCTGCCTTTCCCTCCAATCTGCTTCTCGTCCATCAGTGGCTCAATGCATGGAGGTGATTGGTCTGATGGAGGCTTCCATGGACAAAATTTATTTTGCTCGGTTCCATCTACGACTGCTGCAGCTTTGCATGCTCCATCAATGGAATGGAGATCATTCAGATTTATCGCAAAGGATAAATCTGGATCCCTTAACTAGAGACTCTCTTGTGGTGGATTTAACAGAAACATGTCTCGGAGCACTTGCTTCCTGAGACCTTCCTGGGTTATTGTGACAATGGATGCCAGCCTGTCAAGCTGGGGAGCTGTTTGGGGTTAACTGAAGGTTCAGGGCCTGTGGTCTTGGGACCTTCAATGCCTTGACAGCTTGACCTCAATTATCTTTAGTCCGGTTGATCAGATTCCAGACGGACAACATCACCTTGGTGGCTTACATCAACCATCAGGAGTGGACAATTGAAAGGCGGATTTTCTGAACAGTGTTCTTTCAGAAAACTCTCAGGTGGGGGGGTTCCAGAGTTGGATCTGATGTCATCCCGCCAAAACGCCAAGGTTCCAAAGTACGGTTCAAGGTCAAGAGATCCTCAGGACGTTCTGATAGATGCTCTAACGGTTCCTTGGATGTTCTCTCTGGCTTATCTGTTTCCTCCATTTGCTCTCCTTCCATGAGTCATTGCTCATATCAAACAGGAGAGAGCATTGTTAATCCTAATAGCTCCTGCATGGTCTTGCAGGATCTGGTTCACGGATCTGGTACGAATGTCATCTCTACCTCCCTGGAGGTTACCTCTGAGGAAGGACCTTTTAATTCAGGGCCCTTTCCTCCATCAAAACCTAGATTCTCTGAAGCTGACTGCTTGGAGATTGAACGCCTAGCTCTGTCTAGACATGGTTTTTCTTGAAGCGGTCACTGAAACTATGCTCAAGGCATGAATCTAAAGGGTTCTCCTAGAACAGGGTGAGGATTCCCTGGATTTTGTCTTTTCTTCAGGATTGCCTGGAGAAGGGTTTATTAATCGGTACTCAAAAGGGTCAGATTTCTGCACTATCTATCCTTTGCACACATGTCTGCAAGACTTACCAGATGTTCAAGCCTTTGAGTCACAAGGCCACTTCTACTACTCTGTCTCTTTGGTTGAGAAGTTTGATTCATTTGGCTTATAAGACTGCTGGACAGCAGCCTCCTGAGAGAATTACGGCTCATTCCACTAGGGCTGTCTCCTCTTCTTGGGCTTTCAAAAATGAAGCTTCTGTGGAACAGATTTGCAAGGTAGCTACATGGTCCTCTCTGCATACTTTTTCCAAATTCTACAAATTTGATACGTTTGCCTCAGCTGAGGCTTCTTTTGGGAGAAAGGTTCTTCAAGTGGTGGTGCCTTCTGTTTAGGTCCTCCTGCCTTTTTCTCCTCCCCTGTTCATTCCATGTCCTCTAGCTTGGGAGTTGGTTCCCACTAGTAATAGGAATGACGCTGTGGACTCTCCATGTCTTAGGAAAGAAAATCAAATGTATGATTACCTGATAAATTTCTTTTTTTCCGGACATGGAGAGTCCATGACCCCGCCCTCTTTTTAATTATAATTCAGCATTTTTTTTTGTAAACCTCAGACACCTTTTTTACCCTTGTGTTTTCTTCTTTTTCCATTTTCCTTCGGCTGAATGAGTCGGGATTATGGGTAAGGGAAGTTACACATAACAGCTTGGCTGGGGTGCTCTTTGCCTCCTCCTGCTGGCCAGGAGTTGAATATACCACTAGTAATTGGAATGACGTTATAGACTCTCCATGTCTGGAAAGAAAGAAATTGATCAGGTAAACATACATTTTGTTTTTCTAGAGTTAACAGACCCAGTCTGGCTGACCTCTTCTAATAGTTTAAATCCTACATCCCCCTTATTAGTTTTGTGGCTCTTCTCTGAACTTTTTCTAACCCTGTAATGTCCCTTTTTAAAACTGCTCCTCAGAACTGCACTCGGTACTCAAGGTCTTTGCAGGGATTTATACAGTAAATATGCTTTCTTCGCTTCCATATGCTTTTTTTAATACATGCTAGTATCTTCTTAGCCTTGCCAGTCTGCATAGCTTTACTTCTAAAATGTACATTTACCAATATTAAATCTCAATTGCCATTTACTAGCCCATTCCTCCAATTTGCGCAACTCTCCTTGGAAAGCAATTACATCCTGAATTGACCTAATCACCTTACAGTTTAAGCACTTTAATTAAACATGTTTAGTCCTTGTCTAGTGTAGTGTTTAGTAATGTTATTTTTTTTCCAATAATTTTATTGGCAATTTACCTGTTTCATCTTCTGTAAAGGTCTAAGTCTGACTATCTCTCCTCTCCAGCCACTTAATAACTTTACGTTTAGTCATAGTGTAGTGTAGTGTTTAGTAATGTTATTTTTTCCAATAATTTTATTTTAAATTTAAATGTTTCATCTTCTTTAAAGGGTTAGTCTGACTATCTCATCTCTCCCACCTGGAGGCTCAGTCAATGGGAGCATATGCTTTTGATTTTTTTATGCCATTTGTGATGTAGAATAATGAACATGATTTAATGGTCCACTTCATGGTTCTATTATCAATGGATAGAGCTTGGATACATACACTGAGCTTAGTGTCCATAAAGTAGGTCCTGCAGATATTGAATACAAGCAGCAAAAGAATTTGCCCCTACAATGCATAAAAAAGTCAGAAAACACTGTTGTACTTATTCTGAAAACATTCACTTATGTGTGTGTTTGTTTTTTGGGGGGGAGTTTGAATGTTAAGGAAAGAGAGTATCTAGATAGATGATCCAGTGAGATGATCTATCAGAGGATACATGGAGATCTCTTGTCATTTGTTGTGTGAAACAGCAACTAAGTCAGTGCTTTACAGTGCCACCATTTTATTAAAGCTTTATCATTCTTCTTTTTTTTAAAATAACATTTAGTTATTTTAATACTTTAATCATACTTTTTCTATATCATGAAATAATAATATGTTTCACAATGTAAATACATTGTTCATAATAAAAAATGGTTGTGTTTTTCTAAGTCTGCTATTGACGATCTGTCATTTGTTTGATGTATCTCTAACCAACCTGATGTAGACTTATGGTCAGAGCTTAACTTGTTAGTTCTGCTTTTGCAGCCAATTCAGAATAACTACAGATGCCCCAAGATATTAAAATTGACTGTTCAAATGGACTCAGTGTGGGAGTTTCATTGGCTTTAAATTGATAACAGCTGAAGGAATGAACAATTTGAGCTGAATATGGGCATAGAATGCAGTATTTTTTTTTAGAAACTGCTCTTGTGAGCTAATGGTTTTGTATGGGAATTTTTATTTCCATAATGATTTACATTTCCTTACAATCCATGTACATGTTTTGATGATGAACAATGGCTTTAGGAAATCTGAAAAAATATGATTTCCTGAGAACATCTAGAGGGTCTGTAAAGATATTAAATAGTTTCTTATTCTATTGGGAGTAGTTAATGTAACATTTTATCCTACAAGGTGCTAAGCCTTTTTTTCTCAGGCAATTCAGAGGGAAATTTAGAAGAATAGACCAATATATAAACATGCTTTCTACAATAATCACTGATTCATAATACTGAGTGATATTGTCTATTATTTATATGGGATTCTGTACATTATGAACAGAAGTCAAATGGCTTTTATGTTTTCCAATTTTAAATTAGTATTTTAGAATCAAATAGGAATAAGCCTAAATTGCACAATTCATCCAAAAGTATTGTCCATAATTAACTTAATTAATAAATAAGTTAAAATATTATTGAGCTTTGTGATACTGGAAATATGCATGATTTTTTACCCTACAATGTAAAATAATTTTGGCACCCTATGAATAACTTAGACCACACGTAGTTAAGGGGTGTAAAAAAGATGGCAACATTAACCCTTTTCCAGAATTCTAGGCCCAAATATTTTTGGTAAATAATCACTAGTTAAATGTGAACAATCCTATATTTAAATTGTGCTTTTGGAATATTTAACATTCAATTCATATTGCAATAGAGTTTACATATTTTGTAAAAGAAACACGCGCCTAGATTACGAGTTTGGTGTTAGCCTTAAAAAGCAGCGTTGAGAGGTCCCAACGCTGCTTTTTAACGCCCGCTGGTATTGCGAGTCGGCAGGTACAGGTGTACTGCTCACTTTTCTTCCACGTCTCGAGGCTACCGCAAATCCCCTTACGTCAATTGCGTATCCTATCTTTTTAATGGGATTTTCCTAACGCCGGTATTACGAGTCTTGGAAGAAGTGAGCGGTAGACCCTCTCCTGTCCAGACTCCTAGCACATTTAAAAGTCAGTAGTTAAGAGTTTTATGGGCTAATGCCGGAACATAAAGCTCTTAGCTAAAGTGCTACAAAGTACACTAACACCCATAAACTACCTATTAACCCCTAAACCGATCCCCCCACATCGCAAACACTAAAATAAAAAAAATTAACCCCTAATCTGCCGACCGGGCATCGCCGCCACCTACATTATACCCATGAACCCCTAATCTGCTGCCCCTAACATCACCGACATCTACATTATATTTATTAACCCCTACTCTGCCGCCCTCAATGTCGCCACCACCTACCTACAATTATTAACCCCTAATATAATCCCCGGACATCGCCGCCACTCTAATAAATGTATTAACCCCTAAACCGCCGCACTCCCGCCTCGCAAACACTAGTTAAATTTTATTAACCCCTAATCTGCCCCCCCAATGTCGCCGACACCTACCTACATTTATTAACCCCTAATCTTCCGACCCCAACGTCGCCGCTACTATAATAAATTTATTAACCCCTAAACCTAAGTCTAACCCTAAATCTAACCCCCTCTAACTTAAATATAATTAAAATTAAGCAAAATTAATTTATCATAATTAAATAAATTAATCCTATTTAAAGCTAAATACTTACCTATAAAATAAGCCCTAAGCTAGCTACAATATAACTAATAGTTACATTTTAACTAGCTTAAGGATTTATATTTATTTTACAGGCAACTTTGTATTTATTTTAACTAGGTAGAATAGTTATTAAATAGTTATTAACTATTTAATAACTACCTAGCTAAAATAAGTACAAAATTACCTGTAAAATAAATCCTAACCTAAGTTACAATTACACCTAACACTACACTATCATTAAACTAATTACCTAAACTATCTATAATTAATTACAATTAAATTAAATAAACTAAATTACGAGAAAAACCCCCCACTAAATTACAGAAAATAAAAAAAGAATTACAAGAATTTTAAACTAATTACACCTAATCTAATCCCCCTAATAAAATAAAAAAGCCCCCCAAAATAAAAAAAAATCCCTACCCTATACTAAATTACAAATAGCCCTTAAAAGGGCCTTTTGCAGGGCATTGCCCCAAAGTAATCAGCTCTTTTACCAGTAATAAAAAAATACAATACCCCCCCAACATTACAACCCACCACCCACACACCCCTACTCTAAAACCCACCCAATCCCCCCTTAAAAAAACCTAACACTAACCCCCTGAAGATCACCCTACCTTGAGCCGTCTTCACCCAGCCGGGCACAAGTGGTCCTCCATACGGCAGAAGTCTTCATCTGATCGGGGCAGAAGAGGTCCTCCAGACGGTAGAAATCTTCATCCAGGCGGCATCTTCTATCTTCATCCTTCCAGAGCGGAGCGGGTCCATCTTCAATCAAGCCGACGCGGAGCATCCTCTTCAAACGAAGTCCTAATGAAGAATAAAGGTTCCTTTAAATGACGTCATCCAAGATGGTGTCCCTTGAATTCCAATTAGCTGATAGAATCCTATCAACCAATCGGAATTAAGGTAGAAAAAATCCTATTGGCTGCCTGATGCTATCAATTTCAATCCAATTGGCTGATCCAATCAGCCAATAGGATTGACCTTGCATTCTATTGGTTGTTCCAATCAGCTAATAGAATGCAAAGTCAATCCTATTGGCTGATTGGATCAGCCAATAGGATTTTTCCTACCTTACTTAATTCCGATTGGCTGATAGGATTCTATCAGCCAATCGGAAATCAAGGGACGCCATCTTGGATGACGTCATTTAAAGGAACCTTCATTCTTCGTTAGGACTTCATTTGAAGAGGATGCTCTGCATCGGCTGGATTGAAGATGGACCCGCTCCGAAAGGATGAAGATAGAAGATGCCGCCTGGATGAAGATTTCTACCGTCTGGAGGACCTCTTCTGCCCCGATCGGATGAAGACTTCTGCCGTATGGAGGACCACTTGTGCCCGGCTGGATGAAGACGGCTCAAGGTATGGTGATCTTTAGGGGGTTAGTGTTAGGTTTTTTAAGGGGGGATTGGGTGGGTTTTAGAGTAGGGCTGTGTGGGTGGTGGGTTGTAATGTTGGGGGGGGTATTGTATTTATTTTTTACAGGTAAAAGAGCTGATTACTTTGGGGCAATGCCTCGCAAAAGCCCCTTTTAAGGGCTATTTATAATTTAGTATAGGGTAGAGATTTTTTTTTTATTTTGGTGGGCTTTTTTATTTTATTTTGGGGATTAGATTAGGTGTAATTAGTTTAAAATTCTTGTAATTCTTTTTTTATTTTCTATAATTTAGTGGTTTTTTTTTTAGTAATTTAGATTATTTTATTTAATTGTAATTAATTGTAGGTAGTTTAGGTAATTAGTTTAATGATAGTGTAGTGTTAGGTGTAATTGTAACTTAGGTTAGGATTTATTTTACAGGTAATTTTGTACTTATTTTAGCTAGGTAGTTATTAAATAGTTAATAACTATTTAATAACTATTCTACCTAGTTAAAATAAATACAAAGTTGCCTGTAAAATAAAAATAAATCCTAAACTAGCTACAATGTAACTATTAGTTATATTGTAGCTAGCTTATGGTTTATTTTATCGGTATTTAGTTTTAAATAGGAATAATTTATTTAATTATGTTAAATTAGTTTAGTTTAATTTAAATTATATTTAAGTTAGGGGGGGTTAGGGTTAGGGTTAGACTTAGGTTTAGGGGTTATTAACTTTAATATAGTTGCGGCAACGTTGGGGGGCAGATTAGGGGTTAATAACTATAATGTTGGTGTCGGCGATGTTGGGGGCAGCAGATTAGGGGTTTATAAGTATAATGTAGGTGGCGGTGTTGTCCGGAGCGGCATATTAGGGGTTAATAATTATAATGGAGGTGTCAGCGATAGCGGGGACATCAGATTAGGGGTTAATAAGTGTAAGATTAGGGGTATTTAGACTCAGGGTTCATGTTAGGGTGTTAGGTGCAGACGTAAATTTTGTTTCCCCATAGGAAACAATGGGGCTGCGTTAGGAGCTGAACGCTGCTTTTTTGCAGGTGTTAGTTTTTTTTCCACCCAGCTCAGCCCCATTGTTTCCTATGGGGAAATCGTGCACAAGCACGTTTTGACAGCTTACCGCTACCGTAAGCAACGCTGGTATCGAGGTAAGATGTGGATCTAAATTTTGCTCAACGCTCACTTTTCTGAGGCTTGCAGAAAACTTGTAATACCAGCGTTGTTTAAAGGGAGCGGTAAGAAAAAAATGCTTGTTAGCCCCGCAAGCCTTACCGACAAAAACTCATAATCTAGCTGACTGTTTTGTGCTTTTAAATTCAAAACACTTCCCTTAGAAAATCCAATAATGGGTTGGTTTTCAAGTGCTTTCCAAGTTTACATGGAAATAATTCAACAACAATTATCCAGTGTATCAGAAATCACTTTTAAAATCATAGCTTTCACGATAATGTATGCACTTTTAGTACTTTAACAACCATACGCCTAGATTTAGAGTTTAGTCGGTAAAGACCCGCGGTGCTAACAAGCCTATTTTGCCAGCGCACCCTTAAGACAACGCTGGTATTATGAGTTGTCTGAATGGCTGCGTTAGCCTCAGAAAAGGGAGCGTTGAGCCAAATTTAGCTCCACTTCAACTCTCAATACCAGCGTTGCTTACGGTAGCGGTAAGCTGGAAAAACGTGCTCGTGCACAATATCCCCAAAGGAAACAATGGGGCTGAGCTGGCTGAAAAAAACCTAACACCTGCAAAAAAGCAGCGTTCAGCTCCTAACGCAGCCCCATTGTTTCCTACGGGGAAACACTCTCTAAGTCTACACCTAACACCCTAACATGAACCCCGAGTCTAAACACCCCTAACCTTACACTTATTAACCCCTAATCTGGGGGTTTACATAATTGTAGGTAATTTATTTAATTAGTTTAATGATAGTGTAGTGTTAGGTGTATTTGTAACATAGGTTAGGATTTATTTTACAGGTAATTTTGTAATTATTTTAACTAGGTAGCTATTAAATAGTTATTAACTATTTAATAGCTATTGTACCTAGTTAAAATAAATACAAAGTTGCATGTAAAATAAATATAAAACCTAAAATAGCTACAATGTAACTATTAGTTATATTGTAGCTATATTAGGGTTTATTTTATAGGTAAGTATTTAGTTTTAAATAGGATTAATTTGTTTAATTGAGCAAATTTAGTTTGTTTAATTTAAATTATATTTAACTTAGGGGGATGTTAGGGTTAGGGTTAGACTTAGGTTTAGGGGTTAATAACTTTATTATAGTAGTGGCGACGTTGGGGGCGGGAGATTAGGGGTTAATAATTGTAGGTAGGTGGCGGCGATGTTAGGGAGGGCAGATTAGGGGTTAATAACATTTATTATAGTGTTTGCGAGGCTGGAGTGCGGCAGTTTAGGGGTTAATACATTTATTATAGTGACGGTGATGTCCGGTTGGCAGATTAGGGGTTAATAAGTGTAGGTAGGTGGCGGCGTTGGGGGGGGCAGATTAGGGGGTAATAAATATAATATAGGTGTCGGCGATGTTAGGGGCAGCAGATTAGGGGTTCATAGGGATAATGTAGGTGGCGGCGATGTCCGGTCGGAAGATTAGGGGTTAAAAAATGTAATTATAGGGTTTGCAATGTGGGGGGGCCTCGGTTTAGGGGTTCATAGGTAGTTTATGGGTGTTAGTGTACTTTATAGCACAGTAGTTAAGAGCTTTATGTTCCGGCGTTAGCCCATAAAGCTCTTAATAACTATTAATTTTTTTGCGGTTGAAGTCTTGTCGGTATAGGCTCTACCGCTCACTTCTTCCAAGACTCATAATACCAGCATTAGGCAAATCCCATAGAAAAGATAGGATACGCAATTGACATAAGGGGATTTGCGGTAGCCTCGAGTCGCGGAAAGAAAGTTAGCGGTAGACCTTTCCTGCCTGACTCTAAATACCAGCAGGCGTTAAAAAGCAGCGTTAGGACCCCTTAACGCTGCTTTTTAACCCTAACGCAGAACTCTAAATCTACCCGTTAATTTCTTGAAATAACAAAACAGTTTTTTACAGATTCAAAGATTCCATACATTGGTGGTTCACATGACATTTTAAAATGTTATGTTTTTTTTCTAAATGCTCAGTTCATATGTTATCAAACATGATTGTTTCCAGGTTTGATAAAAAGATAAACATTTATCATAAATCCCAATTCTAAACTTTGCAATTTATACACTTAATTGGCAGAATGTTAATTTATCATTGCAATGATGTTTAACAAATGTTAAAGTGACATGAAACCCAAAATGTTTTATTTTATGATTCAGAAAGAGAATACAATTTTAAACACCATTCAAATTTACTTCTATTATTTATTTGGCCTTTGTTGAAGAAATAGCAATGCACATGGGTAAGCCAATTACACAAGGCATATATGTGCAGCCACTAGTCAGAAGCTACTATGCCTGTTTATATATGCTTTTCAACAAAGGATATCGAGAAAATTAAGCAAGTTAGATAATAATAGTAAATTGGAAAGTTGTTTAAAATCACATGCTTTTTCTAAATCATGAAAGAAAAAACTTGGGTTTCATGTCCCTTTAAGTATAAAAACATTCAAAATAATATGAAATTATTAATTTCCTATGTCACAAATTTATTTAGGGCCAGATTACAAGTGGCACACTAACGATAGCGCTGGTCACAATTAGCAGTATCTCTGGTAATTGTTAATTTTAAATAAAGTTGTGCAGTGACGTGATCACGTAATTGCACGTGATGTCAATGCACATTACGTGAAGTCCCAGCGATGCCTGTCACTATGCAGGCCAGATCACGGGTGGGAACCCCCAGATCTCCCTCAAGGTGGGAGAGTGCTGGCGATGACTTTGAGCTGTCGTTAGCACTCAAGGGGTTAAAAGGTAAGTATTTTTTCACAACACGAGTGAAATGTAAATTTTGATTAATTAAAGTGCCCCTGTTTTTAATCGAATTTTTAAAAAACGGGCATTTTAGCATCAAAATTTACATTCACTTTCATTTTACAAGTCTGGTAAATCCCAATTGCCAGAGATGAGGTAGCACGGGCGACATTGCAACCAATATTTTTTATAGATATCGCAACCACGCTAAATAGCTCTGATATTACTAGTTGAAAGCTATAGTTTGCTCTCGAGTGAAAGCAGAAAATGTATGTTAACATGTATATATGTATATACATGTGTATTTATTGCTTTTTATATGTAAATATGTATGTGAACACATACATACATATACACATATAAACACATATAGACATATGTATGCACTTTTTAGGACTTCCCGATCAAATACCATGAAGCAATATTTGTATTAATTTTTAATATGTTTTAATGTGTTTTGAAAAGAAATATTTAAAATTCTTATGATCTTCACATAAAAAAATATTTGTATTTTAAAATAAATATATATATATATATATATATATATATATATAGAATATACTGTATCTCTCTCTCTCTCTATATATATATATATATATATATATATATACATCTGTATATATTCATATCGATATATATGTATAGATTTATATTTTACAAAAATAATATTCAGATATATATTGAAATATATTTTAAAAAATAAAAATCTTTTATCTATATGAAGAACATAGGAATTGGAAACATTAATAACGCACCTTCGTGTTCAGTGCAGTTGATCTAGCGCAGTGCCAGGTTAGGGTGTGCACCATAACTAATCTTTTTTTTTTTTGTAGCGTGCCGCTTAGAAGTCTATTGGGAGAAGAACTTAGCGCGGTCATGATAGCTGAAGTCCTGTAGTTAGAGCCTTAGTCTTTCGCTCACGCGTTTTTTACTTTTAACTTTTAATACCAGTGCTAATGCGGCCTGGCAAATTTTTACTTTGAGTGCAGTTAGCGCGCAAACTAAAAAAAAATTAGCACGCCACTTGTAATCTGGACTGAATTGGTAAACTTAATAAAAATTATGCATTTAAAGTGATTGTAAATAATGATTTTCGCACGGCCTGCATTAAATGTATGCAGTGCCTTGATACAGAAAGTTTGTAATATGTATTCTCTTAATATATATTCTGGCCTTTCAGTGAAAAGCCATGCCACACACCCAAGTGTTAGCTGAGCAGATGATGAATTGTACATGCACAATTCATCCACACTTAAAACAAGTGGGACATTTTATGTAAATAATAAATTTGCTAGGCAATTACAATTCACTGTTTATAAGCAGCATACCCAGAAAAGTAGACTTTACCGCTTGTTCCATCTTAAGGATTAGACAGTGAGGCTGCTGGATTTATTTTAGTTAGTTAAAATTTTATTTAAAAATGTTATACACTTTATAAAAAAGAGGTATTATAATAATGAGGTATTAACATTATTAAAGAATATTGTGCATCAGAAAAAGGCAGGAAAGCTAGTATCCTATACCCTGCTAAACCAAGAGAAGAATTTGAGGGAGGCCCAATATTTTTAATGATATCAAAGAAATCCAAGATTTTTTTTGGCAGTAATTAGTCAGTGAGTAGAGTGTTTCAGGGGTTTAGGTGACTAGATGTTTGTGGGTGTTTTTCTCTCTTCCTTACTTTCTCTCGTCACAAAACTTTTTAAATGGCTGGATTAAATATTCTATCATGGGTGGGATCACTTAAGCAATCAAAAGAAAGGCTGTTTTAAAACATCTGAAAAAGTTAAATGTGGATATTGCTTTGATACAGGAGACACATCTAAAAGAGTTAGAAGCAAAAAAATTAAAGAACTCATGGTTTGGAGAAGTGATATTTACTCAGTGTGAGTGTAGAATTAAGGGGTTTGCAATATTATTTAATCAATATTTCCTATAAAATATTAGTAAACAAGAGATTAACCCCAGGGGAGATATATTTTAGCACATATAGAGATAGCCAAACAACAATTTGTTTTAGGTAATGTATATGGACCTAATACATGTTATTTAGCTTTCTGTTAAATTTTTCAGAAAGAGGTCCTCAAGATCGCAAATATGAAATCTGTTTTTGGGGATGATTTTATATTTGCACCATATACTCCATTAGATAGGATAAACCATGCTAAAGAAAGAAATGCTAGCAAGTACTTAAAAGGGAAAATATACTTTTTAAAACTATCTAGTGTAATCTAAAGGTAAACGATATCTGGAGATTACATAATCCGGACCTGAAGGATTTTACTTGTCTATCTGAAACACATAATTCTCAATCCAGAATTGATCTATTGTTAATTTCCCCTTGTTTTATTAATTATACTAGAAGTTGTAGTATTTTCCAGTCATGATTTCTATAGCCTTAGATGGATTCATCCAGCATAAAAGCCCCTATGAAATGAGTTTTTCAAAATATTTTATTAAAAAAGTGGCAAAAAAACACATAAAAAATACATTTAAAGTACAGTTACACTCATAATAACACTGTATAAAAAAATATTAAAAAAATTATGAGGGCTCCAAGATATGAGGTTCCATGTGTTAGAAATAAAAGGCCTGCAAAGGACTCTGACCTAGAGATACATACATATACATGTCTAAATATGTATGTATATATATATATATATATATATATATATATATATATATATATATATATAGGTATACACATTTATTTATGTATTGATATATATATATATATATATATATATATATATATATATATATATATATATAGGTATACACATTTATTTATGTATTGATATATATATAGGTATACACATTTATTTATGTATTGATATATATATATATATATATGTGTGTGTGTGTGGAAAAGGATACTTATGCAATATTCATATTTAATAAAGGATTTACCTATGTATTTACTGTAAATATTTCACATTCCAATATTCTTTACATAGGGGAATATGTTCTATGTATTTATAAATAGATATTTCTACATATACTGTATCTTTGTATATCTATTCATAATATAACCATTTACCATATATATAGGAATAGGTATATATTTTAATAGAATAAATAGAACATATTCTGCTATGTGAACATAGGAATGTGAAATATTAATATGTCATGTCGGTTTAGCGCACTTGAGAAAATGAGATCGGGTTTGGGAACCAGCAAAGGTTCGTGCTCCATTAGAGTCTATGGGGAAATACGCTAATGCGGTCGCAATATTCAGACTTTTGCTTTTTGCGCACGTTGGGTTAAGGGTGCAAGCAAAAACTTTGCATTCAACTACCTGACATGCAAAAAGCCGAAGTTTAGTGGAGTTAACACATGAGCTGAAGGGATAAATAGCGCTCCGCTCGTAATCCAGCCCATAGTTTAATTTACCGGCTTGGCTATAAATATGGAAAGCTTTTAGCAAACTTAGTCAAAATTCAAAAGAAAGGTAATTATATTGTAAAAACTCAGAAAAGGAAGACAACATTTAACCACAGTGCAAGAGACATTAGAACATATAATTAAATATTACCAAAAAATGTAAACAAAACCTGTAATTCATATAGAAAATTGATCCAAGTTTTGGGAGAAGCTAAAGGTTTCAAATTAAAGTTGAATAATTGACTAAATTAAATGAACTAATTCAGACAGAAGAAGTACACTGGGACATTAAGAAATCTACTTTAAGTAAAGCCTAAGGACCAGACAAATTACCCAATCAGTTTTATAAGATGTTGGCAGTAGAAATAACTTCACACTTGACTAAGTTATTTAGGGCTAGATTGTGAGTGGAGCGCAATATTGATCTTTCACGTAAATTTGCGCTGGTATTACCAATGAGTCACAATGCGAACGCAACCTCACAGTCACATTGCAAGGAAGCCTTGTGCTCACGAGAGTTAAAGGGATAGTAAACCCCAAAATGTTCTTTTATGATTCAGATAAAACATACAATTTTAAACAACTTTCCAATTTAATTCTATTATCAAATTTTCTTCATTCTCTTGTTATCCATTGCTGAAGGGACAGCATTGCACTACTGACAGGAAGCTGAAAATATCTATGTAGCCAATCACAAGAGACTAATGTGTGCAGGCACCAATTAGCAGCATCTACCACTAGTGTATGATATGTGCGTATTCAACAACCCACATCACCTCACTTTAATCCCTTATAACTGCTTTGTGCAGTTTTTTAATTAAAAAAATTAAAATGCTCATATTTTTTATTTTAAAGAACTGTCCACTTTATTAGGAGGCAGCCTTTTATCATTAACCAGAGGTCTTAACCACAAGCATTGACCAGCCACTTGTAATTTGCCCCTTTATGGGGGCACATTAAAATAGCGCTCCACTTGTAATCAAGCCTTTAATTTTTATTTTTTTAGCAAAATATTTTCCGAAATCAAATCTTACTTTAATATTTAAACCTGGAAAAGATTCACATAGAATTTAGTTTTATAGACCAAGATCACTGTTGAATGCTGATTATAAATTATTGACATCAATAATTCCAAATAGAAGCATTCAATGCAAAAAAAAGCTTAAACTCCATTATATTGGATTATCTTTTTAGCTCTTTGGAATTTTTTGGATTTAATGGAGAAATTCTGGGTTTTATCAGGGCTTTGTATGACAACCTTCCTTTATTGTTAATTATATTGTTTCTAATCCTATGGTTTTATATAAAGGAACAAGGCAGGGTTGTCCTCTTTCTTCTTTGCTTTTAAATTTGTCAGTAGAACCATTAGCTATCATGTTGAGAAATAATTTAGAGGGCATCAAGATTGGAAGAAGAGAAGTTGGAACAAAAGATGATTTGGTGTCTTTCTCTTGGTATAAAATTAATGAAAAAAATAAGTCAGAAATCCTATGGGTAAAAAAACAAAAAAAAAAAAACAAAGGGAAAATATAGTTTAAAGAAGTTAAATTATATCTTAAATAGTTAGGAATAAAAATATCTAAGGATTCACAAAGCTGGAATAAATTAAATTATTTAGAAATTTTCAATGTCATCTCATCTGAATTAAGGGGTGGGTCAAAATTACCTACAACTTTATTTGGCAAAATTAATCTAATTAAAATGATCATACTCTTAAAGATTTTATATCCAATGCAAAATATCCCATTGGCATTAAGGAAAAGTGACATAGGAAAGATAAACAATGATATTAAGGAATTCATATGGGAAAAATCCAGACGAAAGTTCAGCATGAGTAGATTAATGTCATCTAGGAGGCTTGGTGGGTTTGCAATGCCATAATCTTGAAATATATAATTGGGCTACACAAATAAAATGTGTGCTAGATTTCCTAGAAGATAGCAATCACTTTGCAATTACAGAGATCAAACAATAAATAATTGCCCTACTTTCATTTAAAGCTCTCCAATATGTAATTCTTAAGAACATGTCCCCTTTTATTAAAATATGTTTATATTTTCAGAACCGTTAAGAATGTGAAAGAAAATTGAGAATTTTTTAATAGATTTAGCTATTTCTGAATATTTACCAATAACAGGAAACACTGATTTTATCCCAGGATTTACGGTTAAACAATTTGTATCATGGAGAGAATGGATTAGTCCAAATCAGTCAAATTATAGACCGAGAATCTCAACAGATTAAAACATTAGTGGATGTCTTTAGTATTAGTATGTGGGTTACTAAACCCACATTTTTTCTTTCATGATACAAATAGAGCATGCAATGTTAAAACACTTTCTAATTTACTCCTATTATCAATTTGTCTTTATTCTCTTGCTATCTCTATTTGATAAAGCAGGAATATAAGATGAGGAGCCAGCCCAATTTGGTTAAGGACCTGTGTAGCGCTTGCTGATTGGTGGCTAAAAATGGGGGTTTAGTATCCCTTTAATTTCCTATAGAAAATATTCTTTTCTTTTCATATCTGCAGTTAAGAGCTATTGTAGGAAATTATTAGATACATCAGAGATTAAATAATATGGGAATATTAGATTAAATATTTACACTTTTTAAGACTGGAACATTTTCTATCTCATATATATATATATCCCCGCTTGCTTTTCTCCAGAAATTCTTAATATACAATGTTACCAATGCA
The DNA here is from genome assembly GCF_027579735.1 of Bombina bombina. NCBI lineage: Eukaryota > Metazoa > Chordata > Amphibia > Anura > Bombinatoridae > Bombina > Bombina bombina. Next base: position 381,226,219 of record NC_069499.1, read on the forward strand.
CAAGAGAATTGTGGGTAAGATATGCAAATTAGATATGCAAATTCTCAGTTTTTTTGCTTCAAAATACTGTTTTGACACAGCGATCCTTTTAACAGGATTATTACAGCAAATATCCTGTTAAATAATGTTAAAAGGATCGCTGTGTCAAAACAGTATTTTGAAGCAAAAAAACTGAGAATTTGCATATCTAATTTGCATAGCTTACCCACAATACTCTTATGCATTGGTAACATTGTATATTAAGAATTTCTGGGGAAAAGCAAGCAGGGATACTTGCCTAGATGTGCTAATTTCCTATGCAAATATTTACATTGATTTAAGAGGAGTATCTCCCCCCATAATTTTAATGAATTTTAGTATATATATATATATGATATAGTTGATCAGGTTGATCATAGTTGATCAGAAAGCTAAAAGAATTGTCTCTAGGCTCTTCCATAATTGGATGACTGAGAAAACAGTGGAAGTAGATGATATCAAAAAGAGTATATATAGATTACAGAAAACTACTCCATCATTAAGAGAAGCACTTCTTCGAAACTTGCATCAAACATATTTATCATCTTATAGAACGTTTAAAATGGATAGAGATGATGGTAAATGTTGTAAATGTTATTTCCTCAAGTAGATTTATTCCACTACATAAAAAAGTGTCCAAAAGTTAAAAAAATAAAGTATAAAGTATATTTTTTTGTTGAGTAAATTGTATAGAAAATAGATAAAGCTTAATGAGAGAGAAATCATATTCTTAGTTGACAGAAGGACATATAAGGAAATAACTTTTTATTAAACAAGTAATTATAATCTCCCAAAATAATATATGTAGGTTTTGAAAAAGTAAAAAAGTCCCAACCTAGGTAATGCTTAAAAATAAAATGTATAAGCTAATGATTATGAAACATTATCTGGAAATATTTAAGGAAAAACAACAGTGGAAATGTTTAAATAAATTGGAGAATTGTATTAAAGAACAACCAGTAGATATTCAGAAGCAGCTTTTGAGGAGCTTTACAAATACAAATATTTTTACAAATTAATTCTTTAGTAGTAAATTGCAAAATATTCTGTAAGGAAAAGAAGTTTCTTGTTTAGAGGGGGAGGAGAGAGGGGGGAAGAAAAAAGTTAGTTACTTGTATAGATAGGTGATTTTGTATCACGATATAGTCAGCATTGAAGGAAGAATAAGAACATAAGAAGTTAATAATAGATATTGACAGAAGTTAATAATAGATATTGGCAGAAGTTAATAATAGATATTGACAGAAGTTAATAATAGATATTGGCGGAATTGTATTGTGTTAGTTTTGGTTGTTGTTTTTTAATATTTAGAAATACAAAAACTTTTAAGAAAACTTTTGTTTTATGTCTTTATTAGGAAAATGAATACTGTGATAATAATGTTTGTATTATTCTTTGTTTTTAAATTTTTAGAAAAATAATAAATATATTTAAAGAAAAAAAAGTATGATAAAAGCCAGTTCTATTTATATGTTTCATTATCCAATCTAAAATGAAAGAAAACAGATTTTCTAGTTTTATAAATCAGTATTATTAGTGTGTTATTTCAGTGATCATAATCCCAGAATGTTTCTTCCATTAATACCCCTTAAGCTAAAAGTTGTTAACTCTTGGAAACAACACAAGATTATTATCTGCTTTATTAATCTTTTAATTTTGAAATCCAAAAAATAAAATTGCATGATTGTCCACAAAATGGGGATTTTGTGGCTGTAATGAATACATTACAGGTAGAAGGACATGTATTTTGATTGATCACTTTAAATAGTTTGTGATGATGCTAATAGGTGATATGTGTGCAATTAACCTGTTGTGCTCCAGAACCTTATCTCTAAGATATTTATTTATAACATTAAGTTATCCTAATGGACAGAAAAAAAAAACATCTTCAGGCCCACACATCAGAGCAACTGCCAAGTTTATGGAACCAGCATGGAAACAGATTTTTCTTATGGAATAACTTTTCAAGCTAAATCAGTTTTAGAAGTTATTCTTTTATTGTCTCTGGATTTCATTTAAGGCAGGTGATTTATTTACCATCTTTTCTACCTGAAACCTGTTATTAAGGACTTCGGAATCTACATATTTTGAATCTAGTGAGAGATGTCTAAATTATATTTTTATCTTAAAAGGTTACAGAAAAGGACTGCTTCCAGCATAGTCAAACATAGCAAGTCAACATGGCAATAACAAGTCCCAAATATGTTCAGTAAACAGCACAGCACACACACAAAAAAAATAGGAGTAGACAACCTTATGGACAGCACTGGTCACAGGAGGAAATCCCAACAGGTTGTGACTATGTAAGGAATTATAATGCTGGATAGTCTGAGAGCTGAGTCTAAGACAGAAAGAGTAATAGCATTCAGGCAGAAGTCTCATGCTTTGGACTATGATTTATTGGGTAAGATTGACGTATAAAGATACAGACAGTAAGTTTGTAGCTGAGAGTGGGCTTTGTTTCTTGCGTTCAGACTGTAATCTTCAGATGAAAACTGTGGCTTCAGTGTTCAAACTTAATTCCAAAGGTATAGAAAATGATTCTGCGGTTCGGGCTGCAGATTCTGAAAGTTTGATGTGTTTCTGGGATCCAGGCTGTTGCATCAGATTGTTGCTCTGTGGTTCCATCTAAAGTCTAAGCATACAGATGGTGATACTATCTTTCAGGCTTTAGATTTAGGTTATAGACTGCTGTAGCGTACAGGGTGTATTTGCAAGAAGCACACTGTGGCTCAAGGATTTTATTGGGTGATGGTTTACACACTCCAAACCAGGCAGCAAAAGGAAACCAAAACAGATTGAAAGCTGAAAGGCAGGAAAAACTAGAAGAAAGTATGGCAAATGGCAGATGAGCACTAATCCAACTCTCTTGTACACACAGGCACCAACAGAGGAAAACTTTAGCTGAGCTTATTACTGATCTCAGTGTAACTTGGCCAACAGGAATTCAGATCTAAGGTTCAAATAGAACTTTTAATAAAGATAAAATAATCTCCACATATTTAGAAGATCATATACCTCATTAAGTAATTCAGAAGCACAAAGATCAGAAGTTCACCATGTCTCCAAGACTGACTAAGCTAAACAGACAGATTTTTACATCTGAAATCTCTGGAGTAAGCTTGGCCTCTGATCCAAGTCACACTGCTTGTTTTACCTTACTTAATCATTTTTATTACAGTGATTCTAGCCATCCCTTTTCTGATTAGATAATTTCTAGAAATGTGAGGAAATGTCTTTTTTTTTTAATTCAGTGTGGAATAAAGTGGAACATAACCTGTTTCTGCATGACCAGAGAATGAAAGTGTATTATTTTATTTTTTTACTCTCTCTGATACACTTTAATTTATGAATGAGCTTCCCTGTGAGTGAGGATAACATATATGTGATACCTTGATACCTTAAATACAGTAAATCCTATTTCAGCATTCCTTAAATCCCTTTCTGTTGGTGTGTTAAATCTATTTCTTTCTTAAACTCAAAGAAAACACAAGGAGAGCCTAAGTGACCCTTAAAAGCTTCTAGAGAGGTAATTGTCATGTCCTTTCAATCAGCCTGGTGGCACACTTGATCTCATCGCTGAATTTAATGAATATAGCTTTACCAAATTTAAGTTAAGAAATTAAACTGGCTCCATTGAAATTACAATTATTGAAATGATGTAAATACATTATATAATTAGTGATATCTCACCTGGTTTACTCTAATTAGTGATATCTCACCTGTTATTCTGAAAAAAATAAGCTGGGTAAATAACTACTGCAATTATAATTTCTTGATAAACTGTAGTTTATTATTAATTTATATATCACACAGTTAGCAAGTACAGACATGTACAGGAATTATATGTTTCTTACAATTATATAAATACTGTTAAAATTAGAGCCAATCAAACATTCAGTACATTCTCAGCTTCCTCAAATCTACAGAAAACATTAATTTAAAAAATACATTTTAACAAACAACCACTGATGTGAATGAGATGCATATACCTTAGTTGATAAACATCCCTTATTGTGCATGCCAATATCTATTACAGAAAGAAAAATACTATTAGAATTGCATACTAAAAGTAGTGTTATATAAACTGATGTCTAATTAATTCTACAATAATAAGACATGTATCTCAGTTGTACATGGAGGTGAATTTAGCATTAAAGAAGCAATAGCCAAGTGTCTCTGGTATAAATTGTATCTTCATTTACGCTCTTTACATTCACAACCTATCTCAACTTTGTGTAGATCTCTTGTGTGTGTTCTATAGCTCTTCTTGCTCAATTATCTTCTCAAAACCTGTTTAAGAAAAAAAATATGCAGGTTAGAGACAGAAGTGGGAGAGTCAACCTGCAATAGTTATAATTTAATTGAAATGTATGCATTTTATAGGGTCATGATAAATAACAATTAAATCATGACCCCCATATATTTGTTAAGACACATGATTGTCTAATTTCATACTCTCATGTCATGGTGTAAAATTAGCTAGGATTTTTTACTTGTCTCTCCAGCTTTGCCAGCCTCATGAACACTCTTGCTTCACATGTTCCTATAGTATTCAATTAAACTGTTTTACTAGAATAAAAACTATATAATATCTACCCACTATTATTCCCTTTTGTGTCTACCTTATCTGTGTCTCTCCTCTCTGCTAGAATTCTTACACATGAAAGTCCTATTTTCTCCTATTTCTCAGTTGATCAACCTTATCTTTTATCATGACCTTTCAACTTCCTACCCATTTCATGAAATGTCCCTTCAATGTATATATTCCACACATATACAGTACAGTGTGTATATATATATATATGTGTGTGTGTATATACATATATATATATATATATATATATATATATACATATAATTAAAACACTTTCTTTCTTATAGCTGCATTTGACAATTCCAAATTCCATAGCTCCGTTATCAGACCACTGCTTCTTAACCCACTTCGACACCTGTTATGTGGCGTATTTCAATCCCCCCCTGGACTTTTATGATCAGAGATATTAGCTTCACATGAGTAGAGGGGGGGTTGCACACTAGTCATAGTGTGCAATGATAAATGTTGGCAGTGTATTGCTGCCCACTAGATACTATGCTGGGTGGACAGGGGCAAATATGTACACCATGTCCAACTGGACTTTGTTAAATTTGGCTAAGCACCCTTTGTTGTTTGTCCCTTACTCTGGATTACTGGATTTTCCTGAGATTCTTGAATGCCATTACATTGGTCATTGGTTATTGTATCTTTTCCTACATTTTGCCTCCCTAAAACCCCATCTCTTTCAATTAATAAAAAATACCACTCTGTGCAGGTCACATAGTAAAATAAGACATATATCTTGGTGGATTTTGTTTAATGCATGTCCTCAAGCTTCCCATAATGAATCTTAGCTTATAATCATGCTGTTTGCACTTGTAAATTCTGTCAGCTGTCCTAGCTATGCCATTTATTACCACTTATAAACTAATGTTTCAAATATTCTGCGCTCTCTATTTCGCATTTAAATTCATAATATATTGCATTTATTATGCCTGTATATACAACTAAACAATCTTGTATAGTGGTTTGTAATATTACTAAGAGCCTGCAAAAGACCTTAAATGTTGTCTTAAGCAGTACTTGGACCATATGTGCTTTATGGTATACAGGTCCTTTTAAATTAATTCAGACTGAAGCTTTCATTATGTTGTGCTTTATATGAGACTGTGAGCCTTTTTCCATCTCTGCAGAGTAACATTGTTCAGTGCTATTTCCAATAACAACAATTATGGAAAATGTTGGCATAATAGTATGAAGGAGGGAGGAAAAAGAAGATTATGAAGAAGAACCACAAGAAGAAGAAGATTACTACTTTAGTAGCACAAGAATGAGTATGATGCTCCAGTATTTATAGCATGTATCAGTTTACAGTTGATGTCTTTTCAAGGGTTCATTCTTCTAATACCCTGAGATATAAACTATAACCCATACTACAAGAATTATCTATACCTTCTGTCTCATTTAAAGGGACAGTGTACTGTAAAATTAGCTTTACCTGTATGTGTTTCCATGGTTACGGCAGAGTTTAAAATGTATTCACTGAAACATAGTCATTGTATCTCTAATCCCTGGTTGGAATATATAAGATTTTTTTTTTCCTACAGTTGTACTGCTGTATTTTTCATTTGCGTGTTATAAGGGATATATGCAGTTACCCCTGCAGATTACACATTTGAAGTACACAGGTGCTGGTTGACCTTTTCGGTATAAATAATACTAAACAATGTGAGGTTGGCTAACAGAATGACATTGGCAAGCCATGTGTTCTTCAGTAACAAGCCTTGATTGCCTCATCAAAATAAGAGATTGACCATTAATAAACAATTGTAGTGGGAAAGAAGTGTTAATATATTCAGAAAGTTTCACACTCAACTGCCATGTTAATCTTTTTCAATTTTGTAGCGCTTTACAAATAAATGATAATAATAATTATTATTTCAAACCTAAAAAAATACTTTTATTTTATATTTTTATGTTTAAAGTTCTCAATTTGAATGATTTGAAAATAGTATATCACATATAAAGGTTGATGAACACAACAGTTTTGATGAATTATTAAAATATAAACTTTCTTTGTTTTTGATGTAGATCAAGTGTTTGGTTGTCACCTGGAAACACTCTGCAAAAGGGAAAATACAACAGTGCCATACTTTGTAAAACTCTGTATTGATGCTGTTGAAAAGAGAGGTAAGCAGTTTCCTGTGGAAGAAAAGGCCTTTCTAATTCAGTAACTAAAATATCAATGTTTTGTTCAAACTGAAAATAAAAAATGCAAATTTAAACAATGTTCCAATTTACTTCAATTGTCAAATAAGATTTGAGGAATATTTAACATTTGAGGTAAATTGTGATGTTAGAGGATCGACTAACAAAAGTAATTATGTTAGAGAATTAATGTATTGTTTTTAAAGAAAAATCTTAGTAAGTCAGTGTAGTAGGCAATTGTGTGCTGTTGATAGTCCACAAAAAAAGATTTAGAACTTCTACAAAATAAAAATGGAATAGTGCAAAATGATTCTGATAAAGAGGAAATGTATCAGTTACTAATAGCTCAGATTACAATAAGGAGCCAAAGCAAATTTACAGAAATTGTCAAATAATGCAACAAAAGGGTTAGAGATAGAATCATTGACCCCAATTTATCAAAGTCTGGCGGACCTGATCTGACAGTGCGGATCAGGTCCGCCAGACCTCGCTGAATACGGCGAGCAATACACTCACCGTATTCAGCATTGCACCAGCAGCTCACAATAGCTGTTGGTGCAACGCCGCCCCCTGCAGACTCGCGGCCAATGGGCCGCCAGCAGGGGGGTGTCAAGCAACCTGATCGTACTCGATCGGGTTGATTTCCGGCAATGTCTGTCCGCCTGCTGAGAGCAGGCGGTCAGGTTATGGAGCAGCAGTCTTTGTGACCGCTGCTTCATAACTGCTGATAGATAGGCCCCAGTGTATTAAAAAAAATCCCTATAATTTAAACATTATATATATATATATATATATATATATATGTATATATCATCCAAAAGAGACATGCACTCACTCCCCTTTCATTAATGAATTGCCCAGGCGACTCCTCAAATCAGGATATGCAGTGGAAGAAGTGAGAGGGCACTCACAGCTCTTATCCAAAATTCTTTTTATTTATGTATTTCACAACATAGCAAAGTCGATGTTCCGGCTGTTCTAGACAGCCTTTTTCAAGACAATCTATAATCAAACATTTATTATAGGTCAAAAAATGCCTACTGTCAATTTACATACTACCATATACATTTCACAGTGTGCAAAACATGCATCTAATAAATACATAAGAAAGTGCCTCTGTTATCTCCCCTTATAAGTAACCACCCCTATTAGTGTGTTAATATTATGCTAACAATAAAAACATCATGAATAAATGCACCTAACATATGTGCATGCATCAAACTAAAAACTAGCAAAAAAGCTGTTAATATTATGAGACAAAAAGTGAAAGCTCACTCAGTATATACACTGTTACAGACTAATGTTTATATTTTAATTTAATTTTAATGTAAGTAAAGCACTCAAAATACAACACTGTTGCAACTTTAAATGACAAATTCCCGATCAAATATATGCCGATAAATATATATATATCCTCTCTTGTCTCCCTAGCTGCCATCTTTCTCCTTTACAGTCCAGAATGAATGCCTCTGCCAGGGTAATCTTCCATACATGTTGCTCTTCATCTGCTGCACCCTTCTACCAATCCCTTCGCTAGCTTCTCTAGCCTATAATTAAAATCCTGACTCTGATATTCAAGGTCCTCAATAATACTGCTCCCCCTGTATTTCAGACCTCATTTCTAAATACTATTCTTCCCGTCCCCTTCGCTCTGCTCATGACCTCCTTCTCTGCTACTCTATTGCCACCTCCTCACTTTCCTGTCTACTGGACTTCACCAGAATGCTCTTATCTTGTGGAACTCTCTGCATCGCTCCATAAGACACTGCCCTAATTTTGAAAGTTTCAAGCGCTCCATAAATATTCTTCTGTTCAGGGATGCACACACTATACCTTTTTTTTTAGCTTAGTTCTTCTCCTCCTTTTGTCCTTCCCTTGAGCCATATAAGCCTATGGGCCAAGCAGTTTTGTAGATCACCTTTATGAGAACTGATCCAACTTTGCATATTCTACTTATGTTGAGATCTACAAATAACATGATATATATATATATATATATATACATATATATATATATATATATATATATATATATATATGTGTGTGTGTGTGTGTGTTTTTTTGGTTTGGAAATATTTTTTTATAAAAAACCTTAAACATACTTAAAGATGTCCTGCAAAACAGGGAAAAAATGTATACCTATTCAGTATGATAAGGCTGTTAAATTATATAATGACGAAAAATGATATGAAAACAAATGTTTTGTAATGGTTTAAATTTCTCTAGTGAGATGATTCATTGCAAATTATCCACTTGTATTTTGCAGCACAAGTCATAAGAAACCCATAGACAAAATTGATTTTCTATCTATCTATCTATCTATCTATCTATCTATCTATCTATCTATCATCTATCTATCTATCTATCTATCTATCTCATTTATCTATCTATCTATCTATCTATCTATCTATCTATCTATCTATCTATCTATCTGTCTGTATGTCTATCTATCTATCTATCCTCTATTTATCATCTATCTTTCTAAATATGTAGCATTTAAACTTTTAAGGGCTGTGTTATTTTGTAAATTAAAGACCAAAGTTTTTCTTTAGTCATTCACAGGGCTTTTTTATGTTATTTTGGTAGAATTGTTCAGGGGACTATGGGAGCAACACAGATTGAGGCAGGGAGCTGAGTGTCACCTTTAGTATTTACTATGACTTGAACTTTAAGAAACAGTCTATCGGCTAGATTACGAGTTTTGCGTTATGAGTGAAAAAGCCTCATAACACTGCTTTTTCACTAACGCTGGTATTACGAGTCTTGTAGGTACAGCTGTACCGCACACTTTTTTGGCCGTCACGCAACATAACTACCGCACTTTTTAAAAAGTCCTTTTCCAATGGGACTTCCATAGCGCCGGTATTATGAGTTTGCCTGTCTAGCCAAAAAGTGAGCGGTACAGCCTATAACTACAAGATCCATACCATAAACTGAAAGTCAGTAGTTATGGGTTTTACGTTACAAAGCTGTAGCATAAAACTCATAACTAAAGTGTTACAAAGTACACTAACACCCATAAACTACCTATTAACCCCTAAACCGAGGCCCTCCCACATCGCAAACACTAAAATAAAATTATTAACTCCTAATCTGCCGCTCCGGACATCGCCACCAGTATAATAAACATATTAACCCCTAAACCGCCACACTCCCGCATCACAAACACTAGTTAAATACTCTTAACCCCTAATCTGCCACCCTCAACGACACCTCTGCCACTATACTAAAGTTATTAACCCCTAACCCAAACACCCCTAACTTTAATATAATTAAAATAAATCTAAATAAAAAATACTATCATTAACTAAATAATTCCTATTTAAAACTAAACACATACTTACCTGTAAAATAAACCCTAAGCTAGCTACATTATAACTAATAGTTACATTGTAGCTGTCTTAGGTTTTAATTTTATTTCACAGCTAAGTTTGTATTTATTTTAACTAGGTAGATTAGTTAGTAAATACTTATTAACTATTTACTAACTACCTAGTTAAAATAAATACAAATTTACCTGTAAAATAAAACCTAAACTGTCTTACACTAACACCTAACATTGCACTACAATTAAATAAATTACATTAATTAAATAGAATTAAATAAATTACAAAAAAAATAAACACTAAATTACACAAAATAAGAAAGAAATTATAAAATACTTAAACTAATTACACCTAATCTAATTGCCCTATCAAAATAAAAAAGCCCCCTCCAAAATAAAAAAACCCCTAGCCTAAACAAAACTGCCAATAGCCCTTAAAAGGGCCTTTTGCAGTGCATTGCCCAAAAGAAATCAGCTGTTTTACCTGTAAAAAAAAAAAATACTAACAACCCCCCCAACAGTAAAACCCACCACCCACACAACCAAACCCCCCAAATAAAATTCTATCTAAAAAAACCTAAGCTCCCCATTGCCCTAAAAAGGGCATTTGGATGGGCATTGCCCTTAAAAGGGCATTTAACTATTTTTCTTTGCCCAAACCCCTAATCTAAAAATAAAACCCACCCAATAAACCCTTAAAAAAACCTAACACTTACCCCCGAAGATCCACTTGCAGTTTTTGAAGACCAGACATCCATCCTTATCAAGCCTGGAGAAGTCTTCATCCAAGCGGGAAGAAGTCCTCAATGAAGCCAGGAGAAGTCTTCATCCAAGCGGCAAGAAGTCGTCCTCCAGGCGGGCAGAAGTCTTCATCCAGACGGCATCTTCTATTTTCATCCTTCCGATGCCGAGCAGCTCCATCTACAAGACTTCCGGCGCGGAGCATCCTCCTCATACGGTCTCAGCCGTACACTGAAGGTTACTTTAAATAACGTCATCTAAGATGGCGTCCCTTGAATTCTGATTGGCTGATAGAATTCTATCAGCCAATCGGAATTAAAGGTGAAAAAATCCTATTGGCTGATGCAATCAGCCAATAGGATTGAGCTTGCATTCTATTGATTGTTCCAATCAGCCAATAGAATGCAAGTTCAATCCTATTGGCTGATTGGCTAAATGCCCTTTTAAGGGCAATGCCCATCCAAATGCCCTTGTCAGGGCAATGGGGAACTTAGGGGGTTTGGTTGTGTAGGTGGTGGATTTTACTGTTGGGGGGGTTGTTTGTATTTTTTTTACAGGTAAAAGAGCTGATTTCTTTGGGGCAATGCCCAGCAAAAGGCCCTTTTTAAGGACTATTGGCAGTTTAGATTAGGCTATTTTTTTTTTATTTTGGGGGGCTTTTTTATTTTGATAGGGCTATTAGATTAGGTGTAATTAGTTTAAATATTTTGATAATTTCTTTTTTATTTTGTGTAATTTTGTGTTTATTTTTTTTTTGTAATTTAGTTAACTGTATTTAATTAATGTAATGTATTAAATTGTAGTGTAATGTTAGGTGTTCATGTAAGACAGGTTAGGTTTTATTTTACAGGTAAATTTGTATTTATTTTAACTAGGTAGCTAGTAAATAGTAAATAACTATTAACTAACTAGTCTACCTAGTTAAAATAAATACAAACTTAGCTGTGAAATAAAAATAAAACCTAAGCTAGCTACAATATAACTATTAGCTATTTTGTATCTAGCTTAGGGTTTATTTTACAGGTAAGTATTTAGTCTTAAATAGATATTATTTAGGTAATAATAGTAGGTTTAATTTAGATTTATTTTAACTATATTAAAGGTAGGGGTGTTAGGGTTAGGGTTAGACTTAGGGTTAGGGGTTAATATATTTATTTAGTGTTAGTGATGTGGGAGGCCAGAGGTTTAGGGGTTAATAACTTTAGTATAGTGGCGGCAGATTAGGGGTTAACAAGTGTAGGTAGGTGGCGGCGATGTTGGGGGCGGCAGATTAGGGGTTAATAAGTGTAATGTAGGTGTCGGCGATGTCGGAGGTGGCAGATTAGGGGTGTTTAGACTCGGGGTTTATGTTAGGGTGTTAGGTTTAAACATAAATGTTCTTTCCCTATAGGAATCAATGGGGCTGTGTTACAGAGCTTTACGCTCCTTTATTGCAGGTGTTAGGCTTTTTTTTAGCCGGCTCTCCCTATTGATGTCTATGGGGAAATCGTGCACAAGCACGTAAAACCAGCTCAAAGCAGCGCTGGTATTTGTGTGCGGTATGGAGCTCAACGCTGCCATATTGCCCGCTAACGCCGGGTTTTTGCAAACCTGTAATAGCAGTTCTATTAAAGGTGAGCAGTGGAAATAACTTGCAAGTTATTACTGAGCCACTCATAACGCAAAACTCGTAATCTGGCTGTGTGTCTTCTAAAATAAACAAACAAACAAACAAAAACACAAAACGTTATACAATCTGGACTTGCATATACATCAGCATGGTCATTAAAGGGACACTGAACCCACATTTTTTAGTTAGGGATTCAGAAAGAGCATGCAATTTTAAGCAACTTTCTAATTTACTCCTATTATCAATTTTTCTTCATTCTCTTGCTATCTTTATTTGAAAAAGAAGCCATCTAAGCTATTTTGTTGGTTCAAGACCCTGGACAGCATTTGTTTATTGGTGGGTGAATTTATCCACCAATCTGCAAGAACATCTGAGGTTGTTCACCAAAAATGAGCCGGCACCTAAACTTACATTCTTGATTTTCAAATAAAGATACCAAGAGAATGAAGAAAATGTGATAATAGGAGTAAATTAGAAAGTTGCTTAAAATTGCATGCTCTATTTGAATCACGAAAGATTTTTTTTTATTCAGTGTCCCTTTAAAGCCACACACACAAATGGTCCTCAGTCAGTTAAATATAAAGAGTTTATTCTTGCAATTGTATTGTTTTATGCAATTTGGTTGTCCTGCTTACCAGTTGCACTGTACAGAACCAAATAGCTTTATTAGATTTTAATGTTTTTAGCAATAATGCAATAATCCCAAACTGTTTTTGACGTTGCTGTACTTTTTTTTAAAAATATATCCACCTAAAACATTTTTTTTTTTTCCCTTTAATTGTTTCGTTGCCCATATTTATATGCTGTTTACTTGAAACTGCTACAAAATTTTGGCAAAAGATAGCAGAGTACAAATAAATCGTGTGAAATATGACTACAGTATTTATGCAAGCTTCTGATGACATTTTATACTGAAATCATCATGAAGACAAAGTATGCAAAGGTGCCAAAGTGTCTAAAGAAGGTTAAGACTAAGAAGAACTAATATCGTTTTGTTAGTGGTCAACCAACGGCCAGGACACTACAATGTCATGGGAAAAACACAAGCCTCCAACTATGGGAACAAACATTTTTTTTTTAAATTATGGTTGATGCATTCCACAACTTTAAAGAAAGTGAGAAAATGAGCTGTTCAAGTGTTCAATAAATAACTGTTTCAGTAAATGGAGCCTGGAACTGTTGAGAATGCTAATAAATGTTTAGATTTACCAACACTCATAAAGCAAAGATTTTTTTTCCATAATACATTAAAGGGACATTAAACACTAAATACATGCTAGATATAATGATGCATTCAAAGAAAAGATTAGTCCATGACTAACACATAGATGTATTTTTTAAAGTTTCATTAGTTGTTTAAAAAGTGACAAAATAAGTGTAAAGTTTTAGTGTCTATAAAACACTGGGAGCTGCCATGTTGTAACTTGTGTTACCTTCTCTGCTGTGGCCAATTAGGGTCAGTTATAAATAGGTCACTAGAGTGTGCAGCCAATAGTTGTGCTGGATTTAACAGTGTTCTGCACTTCCATTTCTAACAAGAACTGAAAAGCTCACAATTTCAGAATGGAATTACAGGCAAAGAGGACAAAATAAATAATGAAAGTATATTGCAGAGTTGTTTTATTATATACAATTTATCATTTTATATTACCATCTCAAAGTGTTTAATGCCCCTTTAAATCTAGGTCATTGCACTATTAGAACAAACCTTTCTATCCCTTTAATATGACACCGAAAATAATATATATACAAAGCTTTCCTGTTATCAGGGTACACGGCTGTTACTCCCTCCTCAGCATTTATAATTATGCCTTACAATTAATTATCTAATTAAGACAGGCAACAACATTTTTGAAGTTTTTTGAGCTTGAAGCAAGAAAAAAATCCAAAAAGTGCCCTGGCTACCTACCTACAATGAGAAGACAATTTCCTTTTTTTTATTTTTTTATTTCCGACTAAAGTGGTACTTCTTTAGTTTTCTGCAATTAGTCCTTAGTGTTTAAACACATTTTATTAGCAGCAGTGGTGACTGTGCTTAAGGGGTTGTATAATGCATTTGTATATCGGAGGGAGATGTATACATTTACAAAAGTGCATAATATAAATGGTAATTTATAAATCATACAAAACTATAATTAAATCATTCATACAAAAATACACAGGGAAAAAAATATTTTTAACTTTCATCAAAAATCGCAACAAAATTGTTCACCAAAAAAGCGTATTTTATCAAAAATGTAAAGTTATCTATGTAAATTACTCAGCAATCATTTTTTTTAAGTATGCCACCAATCAGCAAGCGCTACCCAGGGTCCTGAACCAAAAATGGGCCAGATCCTAAGCTTACATTCCTGCTTTTTCAAGTAAAGATACCAAGAGAACAAAGAAAATTGATAATAGGAGTAAATTAGAAAGATGCTTAAAGGGACAGTAAACACCAGAATTTTTGTTGTTTAAAAAGGTAGATAATCCCTTTATTACCCATTCCCCAATTTTGCATTACCAACACAGTTATAATAATATACTTTTTACCTCTGTGATTACCTTGTTTCTAAGCCTCTGCAAACTGCCCCTTATTTCAGTTCTTTTGACAGACTTGCAGTTTAGCCAATCAGTGCTTGCGCTTAGGAGCTTCACGTGCCGGAGCTCAATGTTATCTATATGAAACACATGAAATAACGCCCTCTAGTGAGGAAACACTGACAAAATGCTTTCCGATTAGAGGCAGTCTTCAAGGTCTAAGAAATTGGAACATGAACCTCCTAGATTTAGCTTTCAACTAAGAATACCAAGAGAACAAAGCAACATTGGTAATCAAAGTAAATTGGAAAGTTGTTTAAAATTACATGCCCTATTTAAATCATGAAAGAAAAAAAAATTGGCTTTCATATCCCATCAATACACTGGATATACAAACAAGAAATTGAAATACGTACTTATAATCTAAATATTTCAGCCCTACAGATCTCACTTATTAGTCTGAATAGAAAACCTATGCATACATAAATAGCAGCAATTTTAAAGTACAATGCACTGAAAACAGCGTATTTTGATTTGTATTAGGCGTAATTTTAAACTATACACATATACCAGGTTCTCCCCTCCATTGCAAACTTAACGTAGCAGAAAACTCTCATTATTTCTATGGGGGGCAGCCTATTTCTTTGATATTTGCACCAAGACTGTCCCTGCATGGCTAAACATGGTTTTTCATAATTTTTGCAGCAAACTTTTGATCATCACGTCCAATGAGTTAAAGGGACACAAAAAGAAATGCATTTTGTGATTCACGTAGAGCACAGCATTTTAAACAACTTTCCAGTTGACTTCTATGATGTAATTTGTTTAATATTCTTGGTATTTTTGTGTTGAAAAGCATTCCTAGGAAGGGTAAGGAGCATCAATGCACTATGGGGAGCTAGCTGCTGATTGGTGGTGACACATATTTTCCTCTTATCATTGACTCACCCAATGGGTTCAGTAGGCTCCCAACACTGCTTTGCTGTTCTTTCAAAAAGTATACCAAGACAATGAAGTACATTTTAAATGGAAAGTTGTTTAAAATTGTATGATCTGTTTGAATAATGAAAGAAACAAATTGCTTTTCATGTCCCTTTAAAGAAGCTCAGGTAACATAGCCAACTTGAAGAAATCTCAAAGTTAGCCATCTTGTAAATGCAACTTTATATTAAAGTTAATTTGCATTTATTAAACAAAAACAGCCAACTTGCTATTTGAAGTATAGAAGCCAGTCTGATATCCATAAAAAATATTTTATCAAATCCAGATGACTTCAAAGGAATAGTCAGAGATCTCAAGTCACATACACTGCACCTGCCGATTTACTATAGTTACTGCTTTAAACCTTACTTAACAAGTCATTGGTATAAAACAGGGTTTTTCAACTTCAGTCCTCAGGGTAAGTAAAAATAGTTATTACCCTGCCAAGGTAATCCTGAAAATATGGCCTCTTGGGAAGGTCTGAGGACTGAAATTGAAAACTCCTAGAATAAAATGATTAAACAGAAATATGTTTCTATCCATTAAACACATGAGAAATGCTAAACATTGTCCTAAATATAGCAAGTTAGCAAGTGACACATATATACTTGAATTCACAAACTTTATCTTTAAAAGCAAAATAAATAAATAAAAAATACAGGTTTAATTTATAAACAATGTCACTGACTGCCAAATGCAGGTCTATTGCCGGATCTGCTTTAAAATAAACTCTTTGCTTACCAGTGGTATTGATTGTGAATTAAGGATATGCTGCACTGTGTATACATTTTTTATTAACCCCTTAGTTACCAGTCCATTTTTCAATTTTCTTACCGTTTGGGACCAGGGCTATTTTTACATTTCTGTTGTGTTTGTGTTTAGCTGTAATTTTCCTCTTACGCATTTACTGTACCCACACATATTTTATACCGTTTTACTCACCATTAAATGGACTTTCTAAAGATACTATTATTTTCATCATATCTTAGAATTTACTATACAAAAATGATAAAATATTATATAAAGAAACACACGTTTTCTAACTACGACCCCCAAAATCTGTTACACATCTACAGCCGCTGTGCACCACACTTATTATTATGCCCAGCAGTGAAGAGGTTAATTAGGTAGCTTCTAGTGAGCTTGTAGGGTTAATTTTAGCTTTAGTGTAGTGTAGTAGACAACCCAAAGTATTAATTTAGGCCCATTTTGGTATATTTCATGCCACCATTTCACCGACAAATACGATCAAATAAAAAAAATTGTTCACTTTTTCACAAACTTTTCCCCAAACTTTAGGTTTCTCACTGAAATTATCTACAAACAGCTTGTGCAATTATGGCACACATGGTTGTAAATGCTGTTCTGAAATAGCAGACATATGTGGCTTTGGAATTGCTTTTTGGTAATTAGAAGGCCGCTAAATGCCGCTGCGCATCACACTTATATTATGTCCAGCAGTGGGGGTTAATTAGGTAGCTTGTAGGGTTAATTTTAGCTTTAGTGTAGAGATCAGCCTCCCACCTTACACATTCCAACCCCTGATCTCTCCCTGACCCCTTAAAACAGCTCTCTTTCCTCCCCCACTTCACAATTGTCATCACCATCAAAAATACTGGCAGAGAGTCTGCCAGTACTAAAATAAAAGGCATTTTTAGTTTCTTATTTTATAGTTATTCTGCAGTGTTGGATCCCCCTTAGCCCCCAACCTCCCTGACCCCCCCCCCAAACAGCTCTCTAACCCTCCCCCCTCTACCTAGTTGCAGCCATCTTTTTTTTTTTATAAATAAATAAAATCCCCAAATTTCTGTAGTGTAGCTGTCCCCCCTCTATACCCTACCCCTCCCAGATCCCTTTCCAGATATTTGTTTTCCCCTCTCCCTCCATCCCTTACACGTTTCTGTAGTGTAGCTATCCCAGTCCCACCCACTCCTGTGTGCTCCCGGCCACCTCTGCGTGCTTCCATGCACCCATTTACGCACCATGCCCCCCACTACCGGCACCATCATCTGGCCTGAGGGGAAGTAGACCAGTGATGATCCACACACCCGCCTCCCTCCCTCCCTGCTTCAACCCACCAACGATCGGCACCATCGCTGGCCGATGCAGAGAGGGCCTGTTCCCCCATTCTCCCTCAGAATAGCATTTATCACCCTCCTTGACAAATTTGTTGCCTGGCATCCTCACTTTAAAACTGCTCTAATTCTGGGTGACTTCAATATCCCCATTGATAACCCATCTGTGCCTGCTGCCTCTAAACTTCTCTGACTCACAAACTCCTTTAGTCTTTCACAATCCACCCTATTCCCTAATCACCACAAATGTACACTCTATTAATCTGGTATTCTCTTATCTCTGCTCTATATCTGACATCACCTTTCACCTGTTTCCCAATTCAGACCTCTGCCTGGTCAAAGGACAGAATACCCAGCTTTTTTCTTTCATGGTTCACACAGAGCTTTTAATTATAAACAACTTTCCAATTTACTTCTATTATTTCATTTGCTTCATTATTTAGGTATTCTTTGTTGAAAAGCATAGCTAGGTAGGCTCAGCACCTGAGTTTTCTTTGCTTATTGGTGGCTGCACACCCTGGTTATTTCCCAATATGACTACTGTAAAAACCTACTAACTGGCATTCCTCTCTCAACCCCCCTTCAATCCATCTTAAAAGCCCCTGCCAGGCTAATCCACCTTTACCACCGCTCTGTATCTGATGCCCGTCTTTGTGAGTTCCTTCACTGGCTCCACATTCACAGCGGAATTAAATTCAAAATTCTCACCCTGACTTACAAAGCCCTTATTAACTCTGCTACCCCCACTACCTGTCCTCCCTCATCATCAAACATACTCCCGCCCGCCCCCTAAGATCTAACAATGACCTGCTCCTTGCATCTTCTATCATCACCGCCTCCCATGATTGACTGTAGGATTTCTCTCATGGAGCACCAACACACTGGAATGCATTTCATTACGCTTTCAGAATTTCTCCTGATCTGTCCTCCTTTAAACACTCCCTAAAGACATTTTGGTTCAAGGAAGTCTACCACCCAACTCGGTAACAAAAAAATTCCACTTCCCTAATAATTGCCTTCATCTAACTCTGTGCTAACATCATTGTTTTGAAAAAGTTGAGTCGAACCAGAACGTAACATATGTAGAGAAATTGTAATTGTATTTAACTTCCAGGTAAGCTCACTCATCTGATTCATATAAAGAGGGAGTGGAGCCGAGGAATTTGTTGCTTTTTATTTTGTATTATTCGGGTGCAACTATTGGCGAAATTTAAATTCCAAGGAAGAAAACTTACCTGTTAATTGAACTGTGCGGACCGGATCCAACTCTTTGAATTCTGCCAATTAGATTGATTGGTTTCTCTCACGGGAAATCTTTTCAAGGGTTCTCTGTTATCGGTCGTAGGAATTCATCTCCTACCTCCCTTTTTTAGATTGACAATATACTCTTATATACCATTACATCTGATATATGTGGGTGGGTGTCTTTCGGTAAGTATGCATCATTGTTTAAGACAATCTCAGCTATTGTTTGGCGCTTTATGTATTAATATAAAGTTTTAAATATATGTATTTTACTTATATTTGCCATGAGTCAGGTCTATGTATATTTCCCTTTGCAGTCTAAACAGTTTCAGTATAGAAATCATGTTGGGAACTTTATTTAAACTTTTTTCTTACCTGAGGTTCAGTCTTTCTAATTTGACTTGTTTTTCAATTTTTTTCGTGGGCAAATCCAGGTTCGTGAGGACGCAAAAGGCTGTTTTTTATTGCGTCATTTTTGGCACAAAATTTTTTTTGCCGTGAAGTTGCGCCTTTGATGGTGCAAATTTTGTCATTAAAGAAAGAAAGTTCTGGCAGCACATAGTAGTGATAAAATAATTCACTTTATTGAGCAATATTTCCAGCACACAGGTACATCATGGACTGAACGTCTGACGCGTTTCACGCCCCCTAGTGGCGCTTCATCAGAGACAACAGGTGTTCTAACCACAGCCTTCTTATACACAGGCTGTGGACATGTACATATTTTAACCCTTCAATGTCACAATCATACACAGTAAACATTAAAAGGATACCAAGTCATAAAATATGCTACAGTTCACAATGTCAAAATCTCTCATGTTACCCTTATCAAGGAAAGAAATTTTTATATATATATATATATATATATATATATATATATATATGTTTATAGAATATTCACTCTAAATACTTATTACATAACTTTATAATTATGCCCATTAATGTAGGTAACCTATCTTAAAGGAATGATTTAAATCATATTATTATAGACAATTGAATCATGTCATAATTGAAAAACCTACAAGAATATATAAGAATATGTAAATATGCTAGTATTTCAGACACTCATATATATATATATATTTATCCAAACAATTATTAACCAGTTTAAGTACACGCGCATATATATATATTAATAAACATGTACATTTGTATGTATACATTCACAGCCAACAATTTTTCTGACTATTAGATTTTATTTACTATGTTTTATGTTATTTTATTATTCAGTTCTAACTTGATGGCTGACTAATTATCAACTATGCAAAAAGCAAACAATGATGACAATTGATAGCTATACAAAATAACTAATATCCCATTCCAAATTGAGGCCATTGGGAGTTCTAGTTTTTAACTCATAGATCCAGTATAGCTCTTTTTTTATCCAAAATCTTGTACTTATTACCCCCTCTTAAAGGGACCTTTGCTACATCAATAATTTTCACCTTGAATTTACCTTCATGAGTGAAATGTATAAGATTAAAGTGCCGAGCTACTGTAGATTCCTTGCAATAATTTTTCACATCATTGACATGTTCCCTAACCCTCACATTGACCTCTCTGGTCGTTTTTCCAAAATATTGGATCTTGCACAAACTTCATTCCAATAGATAGACCGCGAACGTAGTCTTACAGTTCGCATAGAAGGTTATGGGATATACATTATTACCCCATTTGAAGCACCCTGCCTTTCTCAACCAATTGTCTCCTCTGTTGGTTCTCATACTTGGAACCAAACTGTGAGCTAGCTGAGCCGCCAGTGTCATCGGTTTCTTGGGTACAAATCTGCAACCAGACGTATAATTCTGCAGTATTTGATCCCCACCAAGTATTGGCATATGTCTCTTTAAGATTTTGACTATGTCAAAAAATTGGTTGGTATACTCTGTTGTGAATACAATAGTACCATCATTAAATTGCAAGTGATTGGCTTTTTCAGCTCTATTTCTTATTTTCACTTTGCTGATTTCTAACTTGGTCTTCTCCAATTTCTTTGGATCATACCCCTTTTCTGTTAACCTTTTTGTTAATTCGTCAGCCTGTTGGTGATAAATTACATCATCCTTAGTATTTCTCCTTAATCTGATGTATTGGCCCCTTGGGATAGCTCGAACCAAATTGGGGGGATAGCAAGAGCTTGCATGTAGGATAGTATTACCTGCAGTACTTTTGCGAAATGTTTTAGACACAATCATTTTCTCTTCCACATTCCCCTCCAAGGTTATGTCCAAGAAGTCAATACACCTATGATCATATCCTCCTACAAATTTAAAAAAGAATTCATTATTATTCAAAAAGGTACAAAGACCTTGAAATCCAATGTCATCCAAGTGTTCATCCACGATCATAATCAAATCATCAATGAATCTTTTGTAATACAGTACTTTTTCGGTATGTTCGTTAAATTCATCATTATATAAGTACTTGATTTCCCAGAAGCCAACATACAAGTTGGCAAAGCAAGGGGCAAACTTTGCCCCCATTGCCGTGCCACAACATTGCAGATAATATCTGCCATCAAAAATTAGGAAATTGTGGGTTAGAACAAATTCCAAAATTGCACAAATATATACCTTGATGTTATCTTCATATGCAGAAAAGAAACAGATGAAAGAGCGTGTTGATAAGCTAGATAACCTCTTGGCAGAACGTAAGGGAGAGAAATTCAATCGTGACAGATTGGACTATGATACCAACAAGGTATATATTTGGCCACAACTCCAAAAGAATTCTTGGAAGTCCTTTCCTGGTAAAGGAAGAAGATGGAACAACAAAAATAAGGCTAAGAAGAAAGAGAATAAAAATCCAAAGCCTATACTGAAAAACAAGCAATCATAGAAAGTGATAGAATGAGAGCTCAATCTGATTGGATCAGCCAATCGTATTGAACTTGAATCTGGATTGAAGTTGAATCTGATTGGCTGATTCAATCAGCCAATCAGATTTTTCCTACCTTAATTCCGATTGGCTGATAGAATCCTATCAGCCAATCGGAATTCGAGGGACGCCATCATGGATGATGTCATTTAAAGGAACCTTCATTCGGCGAGTAGGCGTTGTGGAAGAAGGATGGATCTGCGTCGGCTGGAAGAAGATGGCTCCGCTCCGGATGGATGAAGATAGAAGATGCTGCTTGGATGAAGATGTCTGCCGGTCCGGATGTCCTCTTCTGCCCGGATAGGATGAAGACTTCTGCCGCTCCGGATGTCCTCTTTTGGTCCATCGGTGCCCGGCTGGGTGAACACGACTCAAGGTAGGGAGATCTTCAGGGGGGTAGTGTTAGGTTTATTTAAGGGGGGGTTGGGTTAGAGTAGGGGTATGTGGGTGGTGGGTTGTAATGTTGGGGGTGGTATTGTGTTTTTTTTTACAGGCAAAAGAGCTGATTTCTTTGGGGCATGCCCCTCAAAAAGCCCTTTAAAGGGCTGGTAAGGTAATAGAGCTGTTAACTTTTTAATTTAGATTAGGGTAGGGACATTTTTTTTATTTTGGGGGGCTTTGCTATTTTATTAGGGGGCTAAGAGTAGGTGTAATTAGCTTAAAATTCTTGTAATCTTTTTTTTATTTTTTGTAATTTAGTGTTTGTTTGTTTTTGTAATTTAGTTTAGTTTATTTAATTGTAGGTAATTGTAGGTACTTGTAGTTAATTGATTTAATTTATTTATTGATAATGTAGTGTTAGGTTTAATTGTAACTTAGGCTAGGATTTATTTTACAGGTAATTTTGTAATTATTTTAACTAGGTAGCTATTAAATAGTAAATAACTATTTAATAGCTATTGTACCTAGTTAAAATAAATACAAAGTTCCCTGTAAAATAAATATAAATCCTAAAATAGCTACAATATAATTATTGATTATATTGTAGCTATATTAGGGTTTATTTTACAGGTAAGTATTTAGCTTTAAATAGGAAGACTTTAGTTAATAATATTTAATTTATTTAGTTAGATTAAAATTATATTTAGCTTAGGGGGTGTTAGGGTTAGGGTTAGACTTAGCTTTAGGGGTTAATACATTTATTAGAGTAGCGGCGAGGTCCGGTCGGCAGATTAGGGGTTAATAAGTGTAGGAAAGGTAGCGGCGACATTGGGGGGGGGCAGATTAGGGGTTAATAAATATTATGTAGGTGTCGGTGATGTTAGGGACAGCAGATTAGGGGTTCATAGGGATAATGTAGGTCGCGGCGATGTGCGATCAGCATATTAGGGGTTAAAAAAAATATTATAGTGGCGGCGATTTGGGGGGACCTCGGTTTCGGGGTACATAGGTAGTTTATGGGTGTTAGTATACTTTAGACCACAGTAGTTAAGAGCTTTTTAAACCGACGTTGGCCCATAAACTCTTAACTACTGACTTTTTTCTGCGGCTGGAGTCTTGTCTGTAGAGGCTCTAATGCTCACTTCAGCTAAGACTCTAAATACTGGTGTTAGGAAGATCCCATTGAAAAGATAGGATACGCAATTGACGTAAGGGGATCTGCGGTATGGAAAAGTCGCGGCTGGAAAGTAAGCATTAGACCCTTTCCTGGCTGACTCTAAATACCAGCCGGCCGGAAAAAGCAGCGTTAGGACCCCTTAACGCTGCTTTTGACAGCTACCGCAGAACTCTAAATCTAGGCGTTTGTTATTTTAAAATCTAGATTTTAAGATTTTAATTTTGCTTCTGAGGTTTTTTTTCTATTCAAGATACTATCTGTATTATGTTCTAAAGAATGGTTTATCCTGATTCCCTTTTTGGGACTGTACTACTATTTCTATGGAAATTGGTACTTATTTTTTGAATTCTTTAGAGTATGAATATAACCTTAGTAGAACATAATCATGCACTGTTTATATTTTTAGCTCAGCTTTATCTGTGGCTGACATTACTGTTCTCTCAACCTTTTGTTGAACAGTTAGCATAAGCAGTTTTAGATTCTCAAGTATATAACTCTGTTTATTTACTTCTAATGTATTCATTTTATTATGTTTACTATATCTATTATTATGATTTCAAATATTTTTTATAATCTCTAGCTTTTTAGGATAATTATTTGTTTGATTTCTATTATCTCCACTATTTGGAGGTTTAGAGTTTTTTTTGCCCTACTTTTAGTCTGGTGATGTAGATCAGTTGGTGAATGTCCTGACTACAAATGCTTCTTCTAGATCCAAGGGTTATAGATTCATATCCCGGCAGGGTTAATACAGCCCTTCGGCTGTACACTCTGTGACATTTTTTCAGGAGTGATTATACCAGTTCATTAGCAGGAATAGTGATTGGGTTTCTATCCAATTCTATTCTTTGTCCCAAAGAAGAAAGGTTTATTCAGTCCAATCTTGGATCTGAAGACTTTATATTGTTTTGTTAGACTCTCAACTTTCAAGTTGGTGATTATAAGGACTATTATACCTTTTTGTTCAGCAAGGTCATTTCATGTCCACTCCATTTTACAGGATGTTTATCCTCATATTTTATTTCATTCAGATTACTTGTGGATTCTGAGATTCTCTTTTTTTAGATAAGCTTTACCAATTTGTCATTTTTCTATTTGGTCTAGCAACAGCTTTATGAATCTTTTCAAAGGTTCTGGATGCCCTTCTTTCTGTAATAAGACAGTAGGGTATTGTGATGGTTTCCTTATTTGGATGGGATCTTGGTATTAGCTTAATCTTTTTCTTTTATTGGAATCTCTCATGAATCAACTAGTTTTGTTCCTATAAGACATGGTTAGAGGATTTAATTTACCTAGGAGTTTCTTGATTCCTCAGACAAGGGTCACCTGTTTTTGGGTTTCTAGATGGATTCATTGTTCATGTCTTTGTCTTTATTGGACAAAAGTCAATTGTAATTGACGTTAGCCTGTCTAACTTACAGTCTAGAACATTCCCTTCAGTGGCTATGTGCATGGAAGTTTTAGGTCTCATAACTGTGGGTGTGGTTCCCTTTGCTCTTTTTTCATATGAGACCTCTTTTGCTTTGCATACTGAATCAATGGTGCCGGGATTGTTTTCAGATATGACAGTTCATATTCTTAAATCCTAACACTCAACTCTCTCTGTTTTAGTGATTAGACTATCATAATTTTATTCAGGGGGCCTCCTTTTGTTTGTCCTTCCTGGACTGTATTCTTAATGGATGCATGTCTTACAGGTTGGGGAGCTGTCTGATGGTCTCTGACAGCACAAGGGGTTTGGAAACTTCAAGAGGCGAGGTTTCCAATCAATATTTTAGAACTATGTGCTATTTTCAGAGCTCTTTCAGGCTTGGCCTCTTTTAGGAGAGAACATTTTGCTTTCAGACAGACTATCACAACTGTGGCATATGTCAATCATCAAATAGGGACTCACAGTTCCTTAGCAATTAAGAAGTATCTTGAATACGTTCTTAGATGGAATTTGTCTCCTGTCTAATTTCTACGATTTTTATCTCAGGTTTAGACATTTAGGAGGTGGATTATCTCAGCTGTCAGTCTTTACATCCGGGAGAGTGGTATCTCTATACAGTTGTGTTTTCTCAATTTCCCAGGTACCTTTTTAGGTCCAGGGATCCTCATGCAGAAATGGTGGATGCATTAGTAGTGTCTTGGTTTTGCAACCTGACTACATCTTTCCGCCTCTTTTTTTTTTCTTCTAATGGTGATTTCCAAGATCATATTGGAATAGTCTCATGTGTTTCTGCTAGCATCAGCATGGAATCACAGGTTTGGTATGTGGATCTTGTTCACATGTCCAGTTGCCATCCTTGGCCGCTTTCTCTTTGGCCAGCCCTCTTGTTTTATCTATTTTTTTATTGGGATCTCAAATTACTATTTTGATTGGATGGAAATTGATTAGTGTTTAGTAATAGAGGTTTCTCTGACTCAGTGTTAATCACTATGTTGCAGGCTTATAAGTCTGTTTCAAGGAACATGTATTATCAGGTTTTAAAAACCTATATTTTATGGTGTTCTTCTCATAAATTCTCTTGGCATTCTTTTAGAATTCCTAGGATTTTACAGTTTTTTTTCAGGATGGTTTGGATAAGTTTGTCTGCAAATTTTTTGAAGGGACAAATCTCTGTTCTTTCTGTTTTTTTTCCTAGAAAGATTGTTTAAACTTCCTGATATTCATTGTTTTGTTGAGGCTTTGGTTGGTATCAAGCCTGATCATTTATTTATTTCTCCTTTTGGAGTCTTATTTGGTTTAAAGATTTTGCAGGCTCTTTCTTTTGAGCCTATATTTTCTTGGAAGATTATCTACTTTCTTGGGAAGTGTTGTTTCTTTTGACTATCTCTTCTGCTACAAGAGTTTCTGATTTATCATCTCTCTCTTGTGTGTCTCCTTATCTGATTTTTTTTCATCTAGATAAGTTGTTTTGTGGACTTCTTTTTTTCCTAAGGTTGTGAATTTGAAAAACACTAGTAGAGAAATGGTTGTTCCTTCTTTGTGTCCTAATCCTTAAGAATTCTTTGAGAGTTCTTTACATCCTTTATATGTGGTAAGAGCTTAATAATTCTATATCAAGGTTACTAGGATTTCAGAAGACTTCTAGTATATTTGTTGTTTTTCTGGTTCCAGAGAAGCTTAGAAAGCCTCTGCATTTCTTTGGCATCCTTGTTAAATCTTTTGTTTTTCAAAGCTTATTTGGAGGCAAGGCAGGCTCGGCCTCAGAGATTTACAGCTCATTCTACTAAATTCAGTCGCCATTTCTTGGGCTTTTTCATAATGAAGCTTCGGTTTATCAAATTTGCATACCTTTATTGTTTTTACTATTTTGATGTATTTTGCTTCGTTTGAAGCAGTCTTTGGTAGAAAAGTTCTTCAGGCAGCTGTCTCAGTTTGATTCTACTGCTTTTTATTTAAAGGGCCACTAAACCCAAAATCTTTCTTTCATGATTAAGATAGAACATACAAATTTAAACAACATTACAATTTACTTCTATTATTTATTTTGCTTCATTTTTTAGATATCCTTATTTGAAGAAAAAGCAATGCACATGGGTGAGCCAATCACATGAGGCTTCTATGTGCAGCAACCAATCAGCAGCTACTGAGCATATCTAGATATGCTGTTCAGCAACGAATATCAAGAGAATAAAACAAATTAGATAATAGAAGTAAATTAGAAACATGTTTAAAATTGCATTCTCTTTCTAAATCATGAAAGAAAAAATGTGGGTTTCATGTCCCTTTAAGTTTTTTAAAGAAAAACTTAATTATTGTGTGGATTTAATTTCTCAGTGGAAATAGCTGTTGTTATTTTATCCCTCCCTCTCTAGTGACTCTTCTGTTGACTTCCACATCTTGGGTATTTCTATCCCATACGTCACTAGCTCATGGACTCTTGCCAATTACATGAAAGAAAACATAATTTATGTAAGAACCTACCTGATAAATTCATTTCTTTCATATTGGCAAGAGTCCATGAGGCCCACCATTTTTTTGGTGGTTATGTTTTTTTTGTATAAAAGCACAATTATATTTCCAGTTCCTCTTTTTGTATGCTTTTTTTTACTCCTTTTGTTATCACCTCACTACTTGACTATTCGTTAAACTGAGTTGTGGGTGTGGTGGGAGGTGTATTTATAGGCATTTGAGGTTTGGGAAACTTTGCCCCCTCCTGGTAGGAATGTATATCCCATACATCACTAGCTCATGGACCCTTGCCAATATGAAAGAAATTAATTTATCAGTTCTTACATAAATTATGTTTTTCTAATTGAATTTGTATCTTCTCAATCTAGGGTTGCCTATATTTCATGAAGTAATGCATTATGAATTCGCATTTACAGGGAAATAAAGCCTATTCCTGCAAAAACAGCTCTCCCTAATTGATTTAAGACTAACAGTTCGCATATTCTAGGCCATATATACTTACTCTTTGACCGAAAACACTGGTCTGCCCATCTATGCCCATAATGATAGTAAGACATGCTTTCTAAAAGATACCAGTTTGTCTTTATTGGTAATTTATACATTACTGCAAAGTTTCTATTTGCAAGTTTCTTGGTACCTGTCAGCCTTTAGTCACCATAATCCAAAGGGCTTTCTCAAAAATAAAAAAAAGACCCACATTATAACATATCCCCCTCCAAATACGATTCTAGGTCAAACCCACCAACCAGGCATGGATAAAAACAAGACCTTCTTCTGTTCTTCTGTTGTCCATTAATTGTGAGTGAGTTGCCAGCATGAGGCAAGAAGGGGCACTAGACCCCAGTGTAATGGCTGGCCCTACCTGCAGCACACCCAGCCCACCCCCCACAGTACACCCAATCACATCAATGACATGCCTGGTTCCGCCTGCAACATACACAGTCTTGCCCTCCTGAAAGTGGCCCCTCAGATAGAAATTTCTGGGGACGTCATTGCAATATATCATCTGGCATTCCATGAAGTGATGTAGTGATTGTGAGCAGCTAATTTAGAATGATAATCATTAGCATTTTGCTCTCAATCAATTTTCTTTGTGCAAATATAATTTTCTGTTTTTTGTATAATGTCACTGGTCAGGTATGTGGCAGAGAATTGAATGACATCTTAAAATTCCACAATAAGTTTCATTTGGCACAATTATTCAGCACCATTAGATTTCGGGGAGCCCAGACTCAAGAGTAGCATATGAATATATATAAATACATACTACATACATGCTTACTTACATACATACAGGGCTAGAAATTTCCATTAGTTCACTAATTCCATTGCAGTGGATAAGTGAAAAAAAAACACATTTATTTTTTCCTTTATTTAGAGTGTACAAGTTTTTTTTCAATCTTGACTAGTAACTTTTCTAACCTGACTTGTAAAATATAGTGATACTTAGCAATGTATGTATATATATATATATATATATATATATATATATATTCCAGAATTTAGCACTCACTGTTCCTCATACTCAACTGTGGGGTGCCATCTAGAAATATTTAAAGTTATGGATCCAAAAGATGCACTCGCCGTAATGTGAAAAACATTTATTTAAAATGAGTGCACTCGCCGTAATGTGAAAAACATTTATTTCAAACTCATTTGAAATAAATGTTTTTCACATTACGGCAAGTGCATCTTCTGGATCCATAACTATACTGTGTATATATGTGTGTGTGTGTGTGTTTTTGTGTGCGCACCCATGCGTTTATATGCAGGATGCCTTAGTACAGGACTCAAATTGGTTTCAGTGCAGGCACATATAAAATGATCCACGTAAAACTGCCATATGTAAAAAGTAGCTACATTTAGATAAAACCCCTCAACCCAAAGGGGCCAAATTATCATTTGGCGAGCAGACATGATTCGCTGTAGTGAATCATGTCCGCCCGACATCTGGTGAACTGCTTGTGCAATGCCGCCCCCTGCAGATTTGCGTCCTCTAGCAGGTGGCGTCAATCAACTCGATCGTATATGATCGGGCTGATTGCTGTCCACCCCCTCAGAGGTGGCAGATGAGTTAAGGAGCAGTGGTCTTAAGACCGCTGCTTCTAAACTCCTGTTTCCGGCGACCCTGAAGGCTCACGCAAAAACAGGGATATTCAGGGCCATTTGGCCCTTGATAATTTGGCCCCAAAGTATTTAGGTGCTATAGTCACAGATACATATCATTACAACAAAATTAAACCGCATCCTTGAAAAGGACAAAATCACTTTATTTGTGTTACTTCACACTTGCATTTGTATTGTTTAATTAGTATCTACTTAGTGCCCCTGTATTTTGTACAATTTAGTTACAATTGTAAAGCCTATATGATGTTAATTTATTAAGTCTTTATAAATAAATGACTAATTATAACAATTATGCTTATCGAATTTCTTACTTTGCCCAACACTACATGTTTGTTTTTTTGCCTAAAAATTTGTCTGGGATGCGTTAACTATTCTCAAAATATGAAAGAGGTCACTGGTCCTTTTCTGAGAATGCGGGTTGCTCTTAAGAATTTATCTCTCAACTGTATGTCTAAGCAGCTGTTCTATTTTTTTCCTGTCGTTTGTTTGACAGGATCCAGTTATAGGTTCCGATCTCTGTTTAAAGAAACAAAGAGGTTGTTGGCTTTAAAACCCCCTTTCTGCTTGTGTGATCAGCTTTTTCCCAGGCTTTTCAGGACAGTTTGCCAAGCAAAGGGACTGACCTTTTGTAGCAAACACTTTTTCATTTCTAAATGCTCACTTTGATTTCTGTTCCATTTTATGTTCATTCCAAACTGTTTACAGCCCACGAAAATGACTGTGAATTATATGTTTGTGTAATAGATTCCTTTTGTGGTCACAGTGGAATGTTTACTTTCAACAATTAGTTATCTTTGGTTAGATTACAGTGACCTGAAAAAAAAACAAATTGCTAAAATTATTACCTTAACTACTTTGTTATGATGTTTTATGCCAGCCATGCTATTTACGAAAGTTATGGCATCAATAGCTTAAAGCAGAATACATGTATCTAACCCTAAACAACAAACAATACTATAGCACTCAAGTTTGACTGTGCAATTATGAATCAAATATAGTACCGTAAAAAATCATGTTTAAAATGCATATGGACTGTTGGATACGCTGACATCAGTGGCAGAATTGTAGATGTTGTTAGGTAAAAAATGACTTGATATTCTAAATCAGATTAAATGAAAAGAATATATAAACATTCAGTACTCTTACCAGTGCATTATACAGTATTAAAGGGATAAAAAATAATTACTTTGTAATTCAGACAGAGCAGACAGTTTTATAAAGGTTTCCAATTTACTTCTAATATCCAATTTGCTTTGTTCCCATGGTATTCTGTGTTGAAGAGATACCTAGGCATCTAGAGCACTCTATGGCAGGAAATAGTGCTGCCATCTAGTGCTCTTGCAAATGGGCAGCATTCTTGTAAAACTGCTGCCATCTAGTGCTCTTGCAAATGGGCAGCATTCTTGTAAAACTGCTGCCATCTAGTGCTCTTGCAAATGGGCAGCATTCTTGTAAAACTGCTGCCATCTAGTGTTCTTGCAAATGGGCAGCATTCTTGTAAAACTGCTGCCATCTAGTGTTCTTGCAAATGGGCAGCATTCTTGTAAAACTGCTGCCATCTAGTGTTCTTGCAAATGGGCAGCATTCTTGTAAAACTGCTGCCATCTAGTGTTCTTGCAAATGGGCAGCATTCTTGTAAAACTGCTGCCATCTAGTGTTCTTGCAAATGGGCAGCATTCTTGTAAAACTGCTGCCATCTAGTGTTCTTGCAAATGGGCAGCATTCTTGTAAAACTGCTGCCATTTAGAGCTCCAGATGTGCACACTCCTGAATCATGAAAGAAAAACTTTGGGTTTCATGTCATTTTAAGTTGCAAAAAGTAACATTAATCCCAACAACTTTAGCATCTTTGAATTTTGCATTCATAAACTATATAAGCAATAAATCACTGCATTGCAGAATATCTGCAGACAAATAAATGTTTTATAAGCATTTAAAATTGTTTAATGTACATGAAATACTTCTTGGAAAGCCCCTTGAATATTCTTATCGTATTTGATTTGCTATGGCCAATGACGGACAGATATAAATGAACTCCTTATTCAATCACTGTGTAGAATTTTGCAAGTGCAGAATTATGAATCATTTATGATCACTTTCAGCCTCTTTTTTTAAGTTGAGGTTATCAAGAATTTTTATATTGAATCTGTTTTGATACATTTTAAGTTTAATATCCAGTTAAAAGGTCACTATAGTCAAAATTAAAAAAAATTTTGATTCAGATAAAGCTTACAATTAAAAAAAAAATATATACTTACCTTTATCAAAATGTGCACATTCTTTTTATATGCACACTTTCTTATGCTCCAGCTCCTACTGAGCATGTGGAAAAGTTTTTATTTTGTGATTGGCTGATGGCTGTCACATGATACAAGGGAGGGAAAAACTTTGAAATTTGAGACTTTGAAATTTGCCAGAAAATATTCTACTGCTCATTTGTAATTCAAAGTAAGTGCTACTAAATTGTCTTCTTATTTATTGTCTGTTGGTGAATTATTTAATTCTACTGTATTAAGTAGTCCTTTAAGTCCTCATGTAAGAAAAAATATAGTATGAAAATTAGCGGTTTTGGTACTAAAGAATGTTGAAATTCTTCTTTCCCTAGAGATGATGGCCCAGTGGTGAGCTATTAAGCACAAATTACAAGTTAAAAGTAAATTGTTTGTGCATCAACAAAACCCAACGCGCACTAACTTCAAATGCACATGGCAGTATTACATTCTTCTCCCAATAGATTTTAATGGAGCATTCTTCATGACACTTATTGCTTGTGCGCTAACCCTACACCGCATTATATTTATAGCACTAAAATGTAAGGTAATTTTTTGCAAATTTTACATTCCAATGTCCTTCATACTGAAGAAAATGCTCTTTTAGTTTATATATATATATATATATATATATATATATATATATATATATATATGGAATTAATATTTAAAAATACTAAGTGCATTTTATACTATGTGAAGAACATTGGAATGTACAACACATTATAAAATAGTGAAATTTAATAAACATTATTTTTCATGTTTTAAGGTATTTGGGTGGTAAGGGCTCCAAAATGTGTGAGTGTGTATGTGTATTTCTGCATATATATATATATATATATATATATATATATATATATATATATATATATATATATATATATATATATATATATTATTATTATTATTATTATTATTATTATTATTTTTTTTTTAAATATAGAAGATGAGATGCACTCACAGGATTTTTAGAAAATATGGTGGGGAATTCTATACCCTTCTTCAGAACATTTAATATGTGCAAAACGTCACAATTTTATAGTGTATTCAATCAAACAATTCATTACCTCCCATCCCCGTGTGGCGCCAAACCAAAGTGTGTTGGAACGCAAACACACATAAAAACTCAAGTGCACTGCAGCGTAAAAACAAAAGTGCAAAAATTACGTCACTTCCAGTTATTGCGTGCATACAAATACTAACAAATACAGCATAGTGTTACAGCACTGAGTAATATGTTGGTGCTTTACAAATAAACTATAATAATAATCATTTTTCTAAGTCTACACTACATTGTCACAAATGTGCAAGTAACATCCAGGAAACAATTTATACATATATGTATCTATGATACTTAGGGCATACTTTACAGAACCTATTCCTGCAATCCTGGTCAATATAGTGAGAAATTACAGTTTTGAGCAAATTAATTGGCTCTTTAGTTACAAAACATGTTTTACAGTAAGAGAAATTCTAAAGTTCAAGATTCTAAATGGAAAAAGCCACCACTAAGTATGTATTTATACAGTATTTTCCAACTAGCATCTATTACTTACCCATATATTTCATCTTGATATTTTTGAATACACATATAATGGAAAGTGAACAAAAAACCTACAGTAAAAAGCCATGATATGTTTAAGGTTAAAGATATAACTTAGCATAATGAGAATAGTGTCATTTAAAATTACACTAATGCAAATATTAAATACATACAGGCATTGGGGCCGATTTTATCAAGGCCCGAATGGGCAGTATACCCCTGTTTCCGTGTGAGCCTTCAGGCGGTCTTAAGACATCTGCTCCTTAACTCGTCCGCCACCTCTGAGTCTGCGGACATCAATCCGCCTGATCTCATACGATCGTGTTGATTGACACTCCCTGCTAGTGGCCGATTGGCCCAGAATCTGCAGGGGGCGGCATTGCACAAGAACTTCACCAGAACTGCATGTGCAGTGATAAATGCTGACAGCGTATGCTGTCGGCCTTTATCAATTTCTGGCGGACATGATCGCTACAGCGGATCATGTCCGCCAGACAATTGATAAATCGGCCCCATTGCATGAATTCATTTGCACAACTGTTTCCCAGATGTTGCAATCTTGAATTTTGTATTTTCACTTTTCCATTGGTTCTTGTGTGCTATGAGGCATTACATATGAAAGGCCAATTAATATATTTAATTATTTAAATTTCTGGACCAACCAATAGCAAAGTACTATACAACAGATATGAATATTTCATTAATGATTCTGTGTTTTCTTTATGCACAAAAGCTTTAAAAGTCTTTAAATAGTGTGAAAATAAAACCTAGGAGGCCAGTTTTGTGATTTTATTAAAGTTCTGTACTAAGAGTCACAATGACTTAACCAGAGATTTTCACTTTGGTCAATATTTCCAGCATTAATCTTATTATTGCTCGAGTGCAAGGGTTAACCATAAACTTGTATTTTGAGTAAATTTTCCACTTTGTGATCATCATAGAAAGTATAGGAAGCTTTAGTTACCACAAGCTGATTTTATTTTTCAAACCGACTTGAATTAGGAGTACTAGCGGTAACAACTTTGCTAACTCTCAATCTAGTTTGTGCAACTTATAACGTAATTTTTTGAGTGCGGAATGGACGTTGCGTTACAGGCTAAAATGCTTGAGTTACAGCTATATCGACACGACTCGTAATATGTGTTCCTGGCCATTCCAGCGTAATGGCCAATTTTTCAGCGTTAAAAGCCGTATCGCACCATAACGCAAAACTCGTAATCTAGGTGTATGTTTTTTATTGCTTTTATTTAAAAAACATCACACTAAGCATTCATAAAGCTATTTTTTAAAAGTTTGTTACTCCCATTCCCGTTATAAAGAATTAGCAACCACAGTAAGACCTAAATAGAAAAATAAATAATCATTTTTCTTTTAAACATCCTATAGTTACCATCAACAACTAAATGAGATTGTAAAAATGTAAACAGTTGAATGTTATATGAAATTTACATCTTTCTTGGGGCATACATTGCAGACCAGATGAAAATTATTCATAATAGAAACAGATGAGTAAATATTTTTAAAATTTTCTAAGAGATAAAAAATGTTTAAACTATTAGCTCTGTGTGTGTAAATATATATATATATATATTTATATATTTTATTATTTACCAAAATGAAAGAACTATCGTGTAACAGCTGGATTACATTTTTAGCAAATCATTTTGCTACATAAAACTAGTATCTAAACAAAGTCAAAATATAGATAATTTCCAGTATAAACTTTCTGCAAATACACTTTCAATTACCCAAACAACATTTGGTGATGGTTTTATTGCATTTTTTTTTTTTTTAATGTTGGGAAACTGACTTTTTTAAATTTCCCTCTTAAACCCCATTTGGTCACCTTTACAGTGCTATCAAAAATACCACTTATCAAATAATTATATATGTATGTAATATGCATTTAAATTTGAAGCATCTAGTTCTAAAATGTTTGATAAGCATCTAGTTCTAAAATGTAATGTTAAAAACTAAACTACCCTTTCCTAATACCAGTTCCTCGCCTCCATTGCTATCCACCATGAACCCCCTTAGCATGTAAGCCTAAGAGCCCAAATGTTTGCAGATCACCTTCATAAGATCTGACTACAATAGTGCGACTCTCGGCAGGGCACTCTACCCATTTGATCCCTATAAATGTTACCTTGCATACCGCCCCTTTTATAACGCTGCAGAATCTGTTGGCGCTCTACAAATAACCGATAATAATTGTAATAGTAATAAATTATGCCTAATAATATCTACATCATTAAAGTTTATTTTGACTTTACTGTAAGTTTAAGCATATTGTTCTATTTAGCTATTATTGATATATATATATATATATATATATATGTATATATATCAATATATATGTCAGTAATATCTAAATAGAACAATAATAATTCAAGATCTCCTCCCTCACACTTCCACTATAACCTGCCCTGATCTCGCAACAGCCCACTATAAAAAACTCTCTCCTCTGCACTAGACACTGCAATAAGATGGTACACTGAGCGCCTACTACTTGGGAGACCCTTTGCTCTAATAAATTGACCCCTAGCGGTCAAATACAAGTGGAAAAATCAGAAATATATATATCAGAGCGCCAAAAAAACAATGGCAGGGTCTGGATAAAACCAAATGTTCAGTAGATTTTATTCGTACAGATGCAATATATAAAAAATTACAGATAAAACAATTAATACAAATAATCAAGGATCCAAGATTTTACAATAATCCTTGATTATTTGTATTAATTGTTTTATCTGTAATTTTTTATATATTGCATCTGTACGAATAAAATCTACTGAACATTTGGTTTTATCCAGACCCTGCCATTGTTTTTTTGGCGCTCTGATATATTTCTGATTTCTGCACTAGACACTCTTGCCCCTCCATAACTGCGCAAAACATTACACCGTCAGTTACAGCCCTGGCACTCTCAGCAAACACTCTATTTGCAAAAATACTCCCGTACTGCTGAGTGTGTCTGGAGGAAAACTCACTCTGAACCTGATTTCATACACTATAAGTTTATTCTTCATTCATAAACTTCTGCCCTTCACTTAGCCAAGCAAACCTACTTCTCTTCTCTAATATCTACTCTTTCCTCAAACCCTAAACAACTCTTCTCCACCTTTAACTCTGTCCTCTACCCACCTGGTCCACCCCCCGTTTGTCTTTAGTGCTCAAGACCTGGCAGACTTCTTTTTAAACAAAACATATATTATCCGAAGCAACATCCCAACACCAACCAGTAATATTCCATCAACAGGCTCAGCTACTCCCTCTGCCACCCTCTGCATCTTCCATCCAGTCACTGAGACTGAAGTTTCTTCCTTACTATCTTCCTCACGCCTCACTACCTGCCCGCTCGACCCTATCCCTTCTTCCACCCTCACTCCTGCTCTTACCCACATCTTCAACCTCTTCATCTCTCTCTACCGGCCTCGACCCTAATTCTCCTGAAAGCTACCGCCCCTCATTTCACTGCTTCTACTAACATCAAAATGTCTTCAAAAACTAGCTTACAATCGCCTAACCCACTTCCTGTCCACCAACTCCTTGCTTGACCCCCTGCAATCCGGATTCCACCCCAAACACTCAACTGAAACTGCCTTTACCAAGTTTACTAATGATCTTCTCTCTGCTAAATGTATTGGCAACTACTCTATACTTATCTTACTTTGACAAGATAAGTCAAAGTAAGATAAGTATAGAGCAGCCTTTGACACAGTTGACCACCCCCTACTCCTACAGACCCTTAACTCTTTTGGCCTCTGTGACACTGCTCTTTCCTGGATTCACTCCTATCTTTCTCACAGGTCTTTTTCTGTGTCATTTGCCGGTGACTCCTCCTCTCCAATGCTTCTGTCTGTTGGAGTACCTCAAGGATCTGTTCTGGGTCCTCAACTCTTCTCCATTTATACTTCTTTGCTGGGTAAACTTATCAACAGTTATGGCTTTAAATATCACCTCTATGCTGACGACACCCAGATCTACTTATCTTCTTATGTCAGAAACTATTTATCTGGTATTTCTTCCAGGATGGCCTCTCACCACCTAAAGATTAACATGTTCAAGACTGAGCTCCATCTTATCCCCCTCAAGCTCTACGCCGACTTGTAACTTCTCACTTTCTACATCTTGCCACAATCATCTATGCAATATTTCCAAGATTTTACCTTTTCTGTGCGCTAACACCACAAAGCAAATAATCCACCTCCTTGTTATTTCCCGACTTGACTACTGCAATAACCTACTTTCTGGCCTTCCTCTTTCCTGCCTCCCCCCTTCAATCCATCCTAAATGCCTCTGCCAGGCTGATCCACCTTTCCCGTCGCTCTGTATCTGCTGCACCTCTCTGCGGGTCCCTTCATTGGCTCCCCATTCACAGCAGAATTAAATTCAAAATTATTACCCTTGCATACAAAGTGCTCACCAACACCGCTCCCCTCTACCTATCCTCTCTAATCAACAAGTGTACTCCAACCCACCCACTAAGATGCAACAAGGACCTGCTTCTTGCATCTGCGACTATCACCTCTTCTCATGCTAGACTGCAGGACTTCTGTCGTGCAGCACCTACCCTCTCAAACACTACCCCTCGTGCTGTCAGGCTTTGCCCTAACCTTTCTTCCTTTAAATGCTCTCTGAAGACTTTTCTGTTCAGAGAAGCCTACCACCCAACTCAATGAAAAATTAATTTCTCTTACCTAACAACATTTCCCTCATCTGACTCTGCATTAACATCTTTCTCAATCTTGCAGTCCTGACCTCCTGTTTCTCAACCTCCTACCCTTCTAGATTGTAAGTTCCCATGGGAATAGGGCTCTCAATTCCTCCTGTATGTGTTTGTTAATTTTGTCTTGTCTCTTACAAGTTTTATATTATTGTTTTATTTAAATTAATTGTAACCATGGACAGCGCTGTGGAATATGTTGGTGCTTCATAAATAAAGTATAATATATATATATATATATATATATATATATATATATATATATATATATATATATTGAACCCTGAATTTGCCAGCTTCTAAAAAAATATTGTTTAATCAATTTCCCTGATTGTTCACAGCAAAGAGGTATACACATTGAAATTAGTCTTTGCAAGCAGGCTCTGCACTGTATTATGAGTTGAAAGTAAACTGTTTTTGCTCGCGAGCTAACCCGATGCACGTAAAAAGCAGAACTTAGGATATCACATGCGCAATAACCTATTCCCTGATAAAAGTCAATGGAGCAAAAAAATGTTGGAAAAAAATAAGAAATGTTCACATTCCAATGTTCTTCACATAGAATATGTTCTTTGTGTAAATACATATTTATATACATTTATATATGATGTTTTTATGCACAAATATATACCTATTTATTTACATGATTATATACAGGTTTAGATACAGATATATATAGGTATATCTTTTTACAAATATGTAGAACATATTCCCTTATGCAAAAAAACATTGGAATGTGAAATATTTACAGTAAATACAGGTTATTAAATATAAATATTTCATAAATATGTTTATAAATATACTTAACTGCAGAGGGCTCCAATGCACTTATATTTCTGTCTATGGGGCCGATTTATCATTAGTGATGTCCCGAACTGTTCGCCCGCGAACGGTTCACAGCGAACATAGCTTGTTCGCGTTCGCGTTTGTGGGCAAACACATGGCGATGTTCGATCCGCCCCTATGTGTCATCATTGTGGAAACTTTGACCCTTTATGTCACAGCCGCCTGACACATTAGAGCCAATCAACATCAGACACTCCCTCACAGACACTCCCAGCTACTCAGAATCCGCCATTTTAGACTCATAACGACCTTGCTTTTTTAATGAGAGGATGTGTTGTGTTTTTGCTTGCTCCTGACATTAATAGTAAAAACATAGCTAGGCTAGTGTATTTACAGTCCAGAAGGACTCCACTCATCTCTGCTGCAAGCACAGCACCCCAAAAAGCCCTTTTTAGGGCTATATTTCGTGCCGTTTTTTTTTTTTTTTTTTTTTTTTTTTTTTTTTTTATTAGCATTTGCCTGGCTTTCAGCTGTGTGTTTAAGGCTCACAGCATATGCTGTGACTACTGCCACCACTGATATCTCCCTAACAACATTAGTTTAAATTTAACCCAAAAATATAATTATTTTTCTAGTGTAATTTTTTTTCATTTTCTATCAGGCCAGTGTCACACAGCATATACTCTGGTTCATTGCTCTGTGCCAGCCAGCAGCCAGCAGTGTTAATATCCGCTTATAACATTATTTTTAATTTAAAAAAAAAACACAAAAAAATGTTTTTCTAGTGTAATCTAATTACATTTACTATCATGCCTGTGTCTGTCATGCTCACTCAGCATTAATATACCTCTTTTTTTTTCAGTCTTTTGGTTAATTGGTCTGTGTCAGGCAGCCACCCAGCACTCATATCTATTTTTCTTTCACCTTAATCTTAATATAAAAAAAAAAAAAGTTTAAATTTGTTTGCTAGTGTAATCAAATCTAATTTTCTATCCGGCCTGTGTGTTTTGCTGACTTAGGCCTAGATTTAGAGTTTGGCGGTAGCCGTGAAAACCAGCGTTAGAGGCTCCTAACGCTGGTTTTAGGCTACCGCCGGTATTTGGAGTCACTCAAAATAGGGTCTAACGCTCACTTTTCAGCCGCGACTTTTCCATACCGCAGATCCCCCTACGCCATTTGCGTATCCTATCTTTTCAATGGGATCTTTCTAACTCCGGTATTTAGAGTCGTTTCTGAAGTGAGCGTTAGAGCTCTAACGACAAAACTCCAGCCGCAGGAAAAAAGCAGGAGTTAAGAGCTTTCTGGGCTAACGCCGGTTCATAAAGCTCTTAACTACTGTACCCTAAAGTACACTAACACCCATAAACTACCTATGTACCCCTAAACTGAGGTCCCCCCACATCGCCGCAACTCGATTAAATTTTTTTAACCCCTAATCTGCCGACCGCCACCTACGTTATACTTATGTACCCCTAATCTGCTGCCCCTAACACCGCCGACCCCTGTATTATATTTATTAACCCCTAACCTGCCCCCCACAACGTTGCCGCCAGCTACCTACAATAATTAACCCCTAATCTGCCGACCGCAAAGCGCCGCCACCTACGTTATCCTTATGTACCCCTAATCTGCTGCCCCTAACCCCGCCGACCCCTGTATTATATTTATTAACCCCTAACCTGCCCCCCACAACGTCGCCGCCAGCTACCTACAATAATTAACCCCTAATCTGCCGACCGCAAAGCGCCACCACCTACGTTATCCTTATGTACCCCTAATCTGCTGCCCCTAACACCGCCGACCCCTATATTATATTTATTAACCCCTAATCTGCCCCCCTCAACGTCGCCGACACCTGCCTACACTTATTAACCCCTAATCTGCCGAGCGGACCTGAGCGCTACTATAATAAAGTTATTAACCCCTAATCCGCCTCACTAACCCTATCATAAATAGTATTAACCCCTAATCTGCCCTCCCTAACATCGCCGACACCTAACTTCAATTATTAACCCCTAATCTGACGACTGAATCTCGCCGCTATTCTAATAAATGTATTAACCCCTAAAGCTAAGTCTAACCCTAATACTAACACCCCCCTAAGTTAAATATAATTTAAATCTAACGAAATTAATTATCTCTTATTAAATAAATTATTCCTATTTAAAGCTAAATACTTACCTGTAAAATAAATCCTAATATAGCTACAATATAAATTATAATTACATTGTAGCTATTTTAGGATTAATATTTATTTTACAGGCAAATTTGTATTTATTTTAACCAGGTACAATAGCTATTAAATAGTTAAGAACTATTTAATAGTTACCTAGTTAAAATAATAACAAAATTACCTGTAAAATAAGTCCTAACCTAAGTTATAATTAAACCTAACACTACCCTATCAATAAATTAATTAAATAAAATACCTACAATTACCTACAATAAAACCTAACACTACACTATCAATAAATAAATTAAATACAATTTCTACAAATAACTACAATTACATAAACTAACTAAAGTACAAAAAATAAAAAAGAACTAAGTTACAAAAAATAAAAAAATATTTACAAACATAAGAAAAATATTACAACAATTTTAAACCAATTACACCTACTCTAAGCCCCCTAATAAAATAACAAAGACCCCCAAAATAAAAAAAATTCCCTACCCTATTCTAAATTAATACATTTAAAAGCTCTTTTACCTTACCAGCCCTGAACAGGGCCCTTTGCGGGGCATGCCCCAAGAAAATCAGCTCTTTTGCCTGTAAAAAAAAACATACAATACCCCCCCCCCAACATTACAACCCACCACCCACATACCCCTAATCTAACCCAAACCCCCCTTAAATAAACCTAACACTAAGCCCCT
Source organism: Bombina bombina (assembly GCF_027579735.1). Taxonomy (NCBI): domain Eukaryota; kingdom Metazoa; phylum Chordata; class Amphibia; order Anura; family Bombinatoridae; genus Bombina; species Bombina bombina. The sequence goes on from NC_069499.1 coordinate 381,268,143, forward strand.
GAAGATCTTCCTACCTTGTCTTCACCTCAACAGGTATCACCGATCCGTCCTGGCATCCGGTGCTGAAGAGGTCCAGAAGAGGCTCCAAAGTCTTCCTCCTATCCGTCAAGAAGAGGACATCCGGACCGGCAAACATCTTCATCCAAGCTGCATCTTTGATCTTCTTCCATCCGGTGCGGAGCGGGTCCATGTTGAAGCATCCGACGCGGATCCATCCTCTTCTTCCGGCGTCTCCCGACGAATGACGGTTCCTTTAAGGGACGTCATCCAAGATGGCGTCCCTCGAATTCCGATTGGCTGATAGGATTCTATCAGCCAATCGGAATTAAGGTAGGAATATTCAATCGGAATTCGAGGGACGCCATCTTGGATGACGTCCCTTAAAGGAACCGTCATTCGTCGGGAGACGCCGGAAGAAGAGGATGGATCCGCGTCGGATGCTTCAACATGGACCCGCTCCGCACCGGATGGAAGAAGATTGAAGATGCAGCTTGGATGAAGATGTTTGCCGGTCCGGATGTCCTCTTCTTGCCGGATAGGAGGAAGACTTTGGAGCCTCTTCTGGACCTCTTCAGCACCGGATGCCAGGACGGATCGGTGATACCTGTTGAGGTGAAGACAAGGTAGGAAGATCTTCAGGGGCTTAGTGTTAGGTTTATTTAAGGGGGGTTTGGGTTAGATTAGGGGTATGTGGGTGGTGGGTTGTAATGTTGGGGGGGGGTATTGTATGTTTTTTTTTACAGGCAAAAGAGCTGATTTTCTTGGGGCATGCCCTGCAAAGGGCCCTGTTCAGGGCTGGTAAGGTAAAAGAGCTTTTAAATTTATTAATTTAGAATAGGGTAGGGAATTTTTTTATTTTGGGGGTCTTTGTTATTTTATTAGGGGGCTTAGAGTAGGTGTAATTAGTTTAAAATTGTTGTAATATTTTTCTTATGTTTGTAAATATTTTTTTATTTTTTGTAACTTAGTTCTTTTTTATTTTTTGTACTTTAGTTAGTTTATGTAATTGTAGTTATTTGTAGAAATTGTATTTAATTTATTTATTGATAGTGTAGTGTTAGGTTTTATTGTAGGTAATTGTAGGTATTTTATTTAATTAATTTATTGATAGGGTAGTGTTAGGTTTAATTATAACTTAGGTTAGGACTTATTTTACAGGTAATTTTGTTATTATTTTAACTAGGTAACTATTAAATAGTTCTTAACTATTTAATAGCTATTGTACCTGGTTAAAATAAATACAAAGTTGCCTGTAAAATAAATATTAATCCTAAAATAGCTACAATATAATTATAATTTATATTGTAGCTATATTAGGATTTATTTTACAGGTAAGTATTTAGCTTTAAATAGGAATAATTTATTTAATAAGAGATCATTAATTTCGTTAGATTTAAATTATATTTAACTTAGGGGGGTGTTAGTGTTAGGGTTAGACTTAGCTTTAGGGGTTAATACATTTATTATAGTAGCGATGAGCTCCGGTCGTCAGATTAGGGGTTAATAATTGAAGTTAGGTGTCAGCGATGTTAGGGAGGGCAGATTAGGGGTTAATACTATTTATGATAGGGTTAGTGAGGCGGATTAGGGGTTAATAACTTTATTATAGTAGCGCTCAGGTCCGCTCGGCAGATTAGGGGTTAATAAGTGTAGGCAGGTGTCGGCGACGTTGAGGGGGGCAGATTAGGGGTTAATAAATATAATATAGGGGTCGGCAGTGTGAGGGGAAGCAGATTAGGGGTTCATAAGGATAACGTAGGTGGCGGCGCCTTGCGGTTGGCAGATTAGGGGTTAATTATTGTAGGTAGCTGGCGGCGACGTTATGGGGGGCAGGTTAGGGGTTAATAAATATAATATAGGGTCGGCGGTGTTAGGGGCAGCAGATTAGGGGTACATAGGGATAATGTAAGTTGCGGCGGTTTACGGAGCAGCAGATTAGGGGTTAATAATATAATGCAGGGGTCAGCGATAGTGGGGGCGGCAGATTAGGGGTTAATAAGTGTAAGGGTAGGGGTGTTTAGACTCGGGTATATGTTAGGGTGTTAGGTGCAGACGTAGGAAGTGTTTCCCCATAGGAAACAATGGGGCTGCGTTAGGAGCTGAACGCTGCTTTTTTGCAGGTGTTAGGTTTTTTTTCAGCTCAAACAGCCCCATTGTTTCCTATGGGAGAATCGTGCACGAGCACGTTTTTGAGGCTGGCCGCGTCCGTAAGCAACTCTGGTATCGAGAGTTGCATTTGCGGTAAAAATGCTCTACGCTCCTTTTTTGGAGCCTAACGCAGCATTTTTTTGAACTCTCAATACCAGAGTTAATTTTATGGTGCGGCCAGAAAAAAGCCTGCGTAGCGTTAACAGCCCATCTACCGCCAAACTCCAAATCTAGGCCATAGAGAGCCTACTGTGTTTACTTGCTGCCCTCCCTGGTCTATGAGCCACGACTCATATGTGTTTAAACTTTTTTTAATTTCCCCCCCAAAAAAATAATTTCAATCATTTTTCTAGTGTAATCTAATAGTATTTTCTATCAGGCGTGTGTGTATCCGACATACATAGCCTACTGTTTTTAATAGCTGCCCTTCCAAGGCTATCAGCCACGACTCATATGTATGTGCTTAACCTTTTTCTTAAAATTTCCAAAAAAAAGTCTTTAAATCATTATGCTAGTGTAATCTAATTGTATTTTCTATCAGGCCTGTGTCTAACTGTCTATCTGACTTACACAGCATACTGTTGTTATAATTGCTGCCCTACGTAGCAGCCAGCCAGTGCGACCACTCATAGAGTCATATGTGCATTGCACTTCTTAACATAATTTTAATATTAAAATCTAAAATTTTAAAATATTTTGCTAGTGTAATGTAACTTAATTTTCTATCAGTCCTGTGTTTTTGTCACTTACACAGCATACTGTGTTAAATTACTGCCCTACCTACTCATGCTATTCATGCAGGCCATATAGAGCTGACAACATTCGGTGTCGTATCAGCTATTAAACTAATAAGAACAGTACTACCAAAATACAGCCAATGAAGGGCCTTAGGAAGACTGGGCCAAGGTTGGATTGTAGTATTTGGTTAGGCTAATCATGATGGCCATGTAGACCACCACCACCGAGAGTCCTGGAAGTAACAGGGATGATGAGATGAAAGAGCTAAGAATAGTAGAACTTGAAACAACAGAGTTAGCCATGGGTGTTAGTGCAAAACCGCTTGGCTTTTTTTTGGCTTTGGGTGCGGCTATTCATGCAGGCCATATAGAGCTGACAACATTCTGTGTCGTATCAGCTATTAAACTAATAAGAACAGTACTACCAAAATACAGCCAATGAAGGGCCTTAGGAAGACTGGGCCAAGGTTGGATTGTAGTATTTGGTTAGGCTAATCATGATGGCCATGTAGACCACCACCACCGAGAGTCCTGGAAGTAACAGGGATGATGAGATGAAAGTGCTAAGAATAGTACTACTTGAAACAACAGAGTTAGCCATGGGTGTTAATCCAAGACCGCTTGAATTTATTTTTGTATTGGGTGCAGCTAATCATGCAGGCCATATAGAGCTGACAACATTCGGTGTTGTATCAGCTATAAAAATAATAAGAACTGTACTATCAAAATACAGACAATGAAGGGCCTATGAAGACTGAGCAAAGGTTGGATTGTAGTATTTTGTTCGGCTAATCATGATGGCCATGTAGACCGCCCGTAACAGGGATGAAAGTGCTAAGAATAGTACTAATTGAAACAACAGAGTTAGCCATGGGTGTTAGTCTAAGAACACTCGGCTTTTTTTTGGGTTTGGGTGAAGCTAATCATGAAGGACAGATAGACCTGCCACCATTTGGTGTTGTAACAGGTATGAAAATGCAAAGAACAGTACTACATAACACAACCTACTTACCATGGGTCCCAGAACATATGTTTGGTTGTTATATTTTGTAAGGGTAATCATGCAGGCCATATAGACCTCCACCGATAGGGTGAGTATGAGTAACAGCTATTAAAATGCGAAGGACATTACTAATTAACACAACATAGTTACCATGGGTCGCAGACCAAGAGCAGATGTCTTATTATTATATTTTGTATGGGTAATCATCCAGGCCGTATAGACCTCACCAAATAGGGGGAGTTACAGAGATTAAAGTGCTAAGAATGGTAGTACTTAAAACACAACCTCGTTAAAATAGGTAGCAGACCACATGTCTTATTATTATAATTTTTCAGGGTAATCTGGCAGGCCATATAGAACTCCCATGATAGGGGGGGGGGGGACAGGGATTAAAGTGCTAAGAAAAGTACTAATTGACACAAGCTAGTTGGGTCCAAGAACGCATGTTTGATTATTAGAATTTATTAGGGTAATTATATATCTAACAAATATATCTATTTCTCTTCTATCGATTCTATCTAACTATCAATCTATGTATATCTATCTATCTATCTATCCTAGCTATCACTATCAATCTATCTTCTGTCCGGGATGTTTTGAGACAGCCACTTTGGGAATGTTAGTTGATTTAGACCCATTATGGCTTAAAAGCAGACTCTGCATCAACTATGTAATTTTCCATGGGAGTTTTGCCAGGGATCCCCCTCCAGCATGCAAAAGTCCAGGTGTTAGGACCCTTGAAACAACTTTTCCATCACTATTGTGGCCAGAAAGAGTCCTTGTAGGTTTTAAAGTTCGCCTGCCTATTGAATTCAATTGCGGTTCGCGCGGTTCGCGCGGTTCGCGCGTTCGGGAACAATACCGGAAGTTTGAGTCCGCGGTTCGCGAACCGAAAATTTTAGGTTCGCGACATCACTATTTATCATTTGTCTGGCGAACATGATCCGCTTTAGCGATCATGTCCGCCAGACATTGATAAATGCCGACAGCATACGCTGTTGACATTTATCATTGCACAAGCAGTTCTGGTGAACTGCTTGTGCAATGCTGCCCCCTGTAGATTCGCAGCCAATTGGCTGCTAGCAGGGGGTGTCAATCAACCCGATCGTATTCGATTGGGCGGATTGATGTCCGCAGTCTCAGAGGCGGCAGACAAGTTAAAGGGACACTGAACCCAATTTTTTTGTGTGTGTGATTCAGATAGAGCATGCAAATTTAAGCAACTTTCTAATTTACTCCTATTATCAATTTTTTCTTCATTCTCTTGTTTCTTTATTTGAAAAAGAAGGCATCTAAGCAATGTTATTGGTTCAGACCCATGGAAAGCACTTGTTTATTGGTGGGTGCATTTATCCTCCAATCAGCAAGAACAACACAGTGTGTTCACCAAAAATGGGCCGGCATCTAAACTTACATTCTTGCATTTCAAATAAAGATACCAAGAGAATGGAAAGAATTTGATAATAGGAGTAAATTAGAAAGTTGCTTAAAATTGCATGCTCTATCTGAATCCTGAAAGAAAAAATGTGGGTTCAGTGTCCCTTTAAGGAGCAGCGGTCTTAAGACAGCTGCTTCTTAACTCTCGTTTCCGGCGAGCCTGAAGGCTCGTGCAGAAACAGGGGTATTTGGCCCCATTCAGGTCATGATAAATCTGCCACTATATACAGTGGGGCAAAAAAGTATTTAGTCAGCCACCAATTGTGCAAGTTGTCCCACTTAAGAAGATGAGAGAGGCCTGTAATTTTCATCATAGGTATATCTCAACTATGAGAGACAAAATGTGGAAACAAATCCAGACAATCACATTGTCTGATTTGGAAATAATTTATTTGCAAATTATGGTGGAAAATAAGTATTTGGTCAATATCAAAAGTTCATTTCAATACTTTGTTATATATCCTTTGTTGGCAATGACAGCTGTCAAACGTTTTCTGTAAGTCTTCACAAGGTTGTCACACACTGTTGCTGGTATGTTGGCCCATTCCTGCATGCAGATCTCCTCTAGAGCAGTGATGTTTTGGGGCTGTCGCTGGGCAACACGGACTTTCAACTACCTCCAAAGGTTTTCTATGGGGTTGAGATCTGGAGACTGGCTAGGCCACTCCAGGACCTTGAAATGCTTCTTACGAAGCCACTCCTTCATTGCCTGGGTGGTGTGTTTGGGATCATTGTCATGCTGAAAGACCCAGCCATGTTTCATCTTCAATGCCCTTGCTGATGGAAGGAGGTTTGCACTCAAAATCTCACGATACATGGCCCCATTCATTCTTTCATGTACATGGATCAGTCGTCCTGTTCCCTTTGCAGAGAAACAGCCCCAAAGCATGATGTTGCCACCCCCATGCTTCACAGTAGGTATGGTGTTCTTTGGTTGAAACTCAGCATTCTCCCTCCTTCAAACACGACAAGTTGTGTTTCTACCAAACAGTTCTACTTTGGTTTCATCTGACCATATGACATTCTCCCAATCTGCTTCTGGATCATCCAAATGCTCTCTAGCATACATCAGATGGGCCCGGACATGTACTGAGTTAAGCAGGGGGACACGTCTGGCACTGCAGGATCTGAGTCCCTGGTGGCGTAGTGTGTTACTGATGGTAGCCTTTGTTACGTTGGTCCCAGCTCTCTGCAGGTCATTCACTAGGTCCCCCCGTGTGGTTCTGGGATATTTGCTCACCGTTCTTGTGATCATTTTGACCCCAGGGGGTGAGATCTTGCGTGGAGCCCCAGATCGAGGGAAATTATCAGTGGTCTTGCATGTCTTCCATTTTCTAATTATTGCTCCCACAGTTGATTTCTTCACACCAAGCTGCTTGCCTATTGCAGATTCAGTCTTCCCAGCCTGGTGCAGGTCTACAATTTTGTTTCTTGTGTCCTTCGACAGCTCTTTGGTCTTCACCATAATGGAGTTTGGAGTGTGACTGTTTGAGGTTGTTGACAGGTGTCTTTTATACTGATAACAAGTTCAAACAGGTGCCATTAATACAGGTAATGAGTGGAGGACAGAGGAGCCACTTAAAGAAGAAGATACAGGTCTGTGAGAGCCAGAAATCGTGCTTGTTTGTAGGTGACCAAATACTTATTTTCCACCATAATATGCAAATAAATTCTTTCTAAATCAGACAATGTGATTGTCTGGATTTGTTTCCACATTTTGTCTCTCATAGTTGAGGTATACCTATGATGAAAATTACAGGCCTCTCTAATCTTCTTAAGTGGGAGAACTTGCACAATTGGTGGCTGACTAAATACTTTTTTGCCCCACTGTATGTATACATTTGTATTTATGTGTTTATATGTCTATATATGTCTGTAAATACATATATACACATGTAAATACATAAATACATATATACACATGTAAATACATAAATACATATGTACACACATATAAATAAATGGCCCTATATGTACAATATAATGTAATGTATTAAATGTATTTAACATTATTTTAACATTCAATCAGTTTTGCCTAAAAATCAAATGTTATGGAAACCCAGGAATAGTATTAAATTTAATTTAAATTATTTTTTTATGATTTTAAAAGTATTTTAATCCTAAACAAAAAAAATCTTGAACGGCCTTGACTCGCTGCTGAAACTACAATGCATGTGGCAAAACATATCTCTGCACTCTTATCCAGAAGACTGTAACCTCTTACCACAAATCCTTCTCATTGTTTGCACCTTTCTCTGAACCCAGTGCTACGGAATTTTAAAGAGTTGTGGTCACAACATGGAATATTTTTATGAGTGGTCAGTAAACGAAGAGTTGATATTTAATAAAATGTAGTCCTTTGTTTTCATTTTAATTTGCACACAGTGGGCTAGATTGCAAGTGGCACACTATTATTAGTGATCATTGACGCAATCACGCTAACTTGCTTGCATATTACAAGTTGAAAGTAAACATTCTCTTGAGTGCTAACAAATTAAACGTGCATCGAGTTCGAGTGAGTGGAAACCTAGCAAAAAGAGTTAAAAAAGAAAGAAGGGCACTAATACAACATAAATATATTAAAATAAAGTGTTATACTCATATATACACTATAGGATAAAAATATTTATACAAGTATTAAAAAATGTATGTAATGGTTAAAAGGTATATGGCATATGACAATGTATTTGAATGAAAAGGGCGCTATAATATATGTATATACACATGTATGTGTGTGTATGTATGTATATATATATATATATATATATATATATATACAGTATGTATATATATATATATATATATATATATATATATATATATATATATATATACATACATACATTTATATATAGTCCAAAAAGCAGATCCACCCCAAAATTGTGTCAAATCTTTATTGACGTTTCAGGGAAATTCTATCCCCTTCTTCAGAACAATTTAATATGTGCAAAACATCACAATTTTATAATGTATTCAATCAAGCTATTTATTACCTCCCATCCCCGTGTGGCGTTCCACTGCAGCGTAAAAAAAAAACAGAAGTGCAAAAATTACGTCACTTACGGTTATTGTGTGCATACAAATAATAACAAATACTTTGTGACAATCACTGCAATATATGAATCTTTAGTGTCATAGTTATCAGTGTGAATGTCCATCAGCTTTTTATATTTAGCCCCAGCAGGACACATGGGGCGCCATGTACTAAGCTTCGAAGTGACCGTCCGTCTGTATTTCCGCGTCAAAATTCGCTCACGATCTGCTTCTCGTATGTATCAATCTGCGATCTGCTCGAAAAACCATTATTTTTCATCAGCGATCGTAATTTTACTCAACTCATCGTTCCGAAGCCTTTTTCCACTTACTACATGTTCGATCGCACGTAAATTCGCTGTAATCGGAAATTATGAATGTTACAACTAATCCGCCCGCTCCAACTTTCACTGTAACTTTGCGTGATTTCCTTCGCGACCATTTAGGTAGCGAATACAATAGAAAACTATATGGGTTATCAACCTGACGCCAGGTAGAAGTACTTAAGTGAAAGGACTAGACTACTATTGTAGCATTATTGGTTTTTGGATCAGTGAATGAAGATGGAGACAGTTTTACACATGTTTCTTTTCCGATTAATTCAATTACGAGGAAGAAGGGCTATACACTGCGTCACTAATTTTCTCCCAAATAATCTTCTTACGAGCGCCTGGGGTTTGCTTGACTCGACTACCATAAATATTGTCATAATATTCGAGTACTAGATCAACAAGTACAACATTCTGTTGATGCGAGAAGTTAGGGTTGCGAGTCTTCTTAGAAGTAGCAGAATCTCCGGAGCAAGCCATCTTGTCAAAGTGAATACCGAAAAGTAAATAAACAATATTCTAAGATTTCTGGGAAAATGCACATTCTTATACATGTCAGCAGCCAGACGTTGCCGCTTGTCTGGCGATTATGACACCTAGATCGTCACGTGGGTAAAGAACTAAACCAATCAGGTCACAGACTGCTTCTTAACTTTGCTCTTTCGCGCCGAACGAAGCTTCAAAGTTATCAATAATCCGATTGTCTTCGACACACAATAGACGTGAAATTTTACGGCTTGGTTTTTAGTACATTCATGTAACGAAGTGCCATCCGCATGGTGCGAATGCCGGCGGGTTATTTCGATACGGTCTGTGCGAAAAAATTGACGCCTTAGTACATGGCGCCCATGATGTCTAAGCATACTGCATCACTCCGCTAGTTACAGCATGTTGTTGTGTGTACATCGTTACCATGGAAACATGCAAACATATCACTCGTGTATAGTGCATAATCATTATCTCATTTATATTTATATTCAATGATGTCTTACACATCTACCCATCCTATATGTTTCTAAGCATAGGTGTTACATATATATTTCAATCTGTATAAATCTATTTGTACAGAAATTTTGCTTAACCATACATATGTTCAAACAGATATCAGCTGGCAATAGAATGAATAACAATCACCCATGATTCTTGACTTGAATCAGTGTGTGTTAAAATATTAGGTATATCTGTGCAGATGGTGACAGCTGTATAATGTCAGAGGTAAGTACAGATGACAAAAAAATGGGGAATCTAATCTCCAATTGTATGTCACCTCGAGTAAAGTCAGGGGGGACAAGTATCATCTCCCAATGTCATGCATCCCCCCACCCCCTCTAGGTACCCCCTGTTATTAGCCTGCACCCCAGGTATGTGACAGATATCCTATTTACACCAACACTTTAAAGTCCAGTATCAAGTTAAGACCACCAGAGTAGACTGTGCCCAATCCGTACATCCACGGTGCCTCAGATAAATAGGAGTTTATCCCTATCCCCGCCCCTGTCCAATTTAGGGACATGATCAATGAGTATATATCTAATTAAAGCAACAGGATGTGCCATCTCAGAACAATGGCATGCTACTGGTTGATCCCAGTGTCCATTTTCAAGGGCTTGTTGTATCGCCAACCTCTAGTTAGCCATCCGTTCCCTGAGGTTACCCTTTGTTTTACCCATGTAATATTTTGCACATGGGCAAATCAGGACATAAATCACATGTGTAATGTTACAGGTAAGGGAAAAGTGTATGTATACCTTGTTGCTGTGAGTACCCATGTACTTCCTTTAGAATGTAAGCTCATAAGTCCTTCTGGCCTGTCGATCCTTTTATGCAAAAATGGTTTACAGCTTACAGTGACTCAAGGGCAGGGCCCCCTACCTTGATGATTTATGTAATTGTCTTCTCATTGTGATAATCCATAACTGTATACTTACGATTTATCTAAATGTCTTATGTTTATTGTACCCCACAACTTTACTTAATGTTACAGCATAATTAAAAAAAATAAAAAAATATAACAATAAATACTTAGCAGAGGGGATATGATAACATATTGAAAACCAATGTACAATTTGCTGACAAAATAACAGTATAGCAAGTGTTGCCTACTCCAGTAACAACTCTAGATAAGTTAAGTGACAGTGGAAGTTTAAACATCATTATGCAGACAGATTTTCACTTCACTATATATCCTCACAACTTGTCTTTCTCTGTATATAACATAATGTAATTTGGATAAAACCATTTAAAGAAATATCATTCCATAATTCAAAATAACTTGATTTAACCTATTTACATATTAAGAAAACACAAATGTATGTAACAAAAATATTCCACATTTCACACTATTTTGTTTTAATATCTAACTAGCCTTCATTTCTAAGGCATAGAGTAGCTATTTTACTAGTGTCCTAGATATCATAAGGATATATTTATAAGTACTCACATGGATAGCAGCAAAATTAGATTTAAGTAAACTAATTAGATGTCAGTTAGCTCTGAAAATTAATTAGTGCAAAGGTTGCTACGTGTAAAATGCAATCTGTTCATGAGAAGGAACTTAGAAAATATGCACTGTGCTTCTTGTTTGTTTTTTTAATGAGTATTCCAATGTGAATATGCAGGTAGAGATATTTTGCATGTCATGTTTTGTACATTGTTAAATTAAAAGATGTCATCAAAAGGGTCATTTTCTTAGTATAAATTCCCATTGTTGTATTGTAATTTTGTAAATAACCAGCTAGGATTCTTATATGATTCTAAAGGTAAGATTCTGTTGCAGTTCACCCAGAGACTGTTGCAGTTCACCCAGAGACTATAAAATAAAAAATAATATATCAAGTAAGCAAATGCATATTTAACCCTTTAACAAAAATTATGTAGATCTACGTCATGTGGTATGAAGCCCATCATACATCATAACATAGATCTACGTGACAGGTTCAGGAAGTTCCAGCAATCTCGGCTGTCAATTGACAGCGGAGAGCTGCTGTTCCTAAGCTGCAGGCAGCTGTCCTCATATAGTAAAGGAGCATGATTGGTGCTCTAGTACCATATGAAGGCAGATGCCAGATTGTTACAAACAGTGACCCTGTGTGTCTTCATCTGTAACAATCAACTGCTTGCGCAGGCGGGAGGTGGGGGGCCGGAGAGAGGGAGGGGAATGGAGTGGGAGGGGCCCTACGTTGCAGTTTTTTTTGGAAGGGAAGCTACACTAGGGCAAAAGAGGAATTGGAAGGTGGGGAACCCTAATTAATGATCATTGGGAAAGGGGTTAGAGGGCACCACTACAGTACAGAAAAAAACTGAAATTAATAAATAAATAAAAATACTTTTAAAAAATGCATATAAACTGGGTACTGGCAGACAGCTGTCAGTAGCTAAGATGGCTGCCTCTAGTAGGAGGGGGAAGGGTTACAGAGTTCTTTGGGGAAATCAGGGAAGTGGGAGGGTTGAGGAGGGATCACTACAAAAAAGCCCTAAACTGCATACTGGCAGACTTTCTACCAGTACCTAAAATGGTGAGGAACATTGGGAGGGAAGAGAACAGTTTAGGAGGGATCAGGGAGTTAAACTTACAACAACTCCTTCAATGCCAGGAATTTCATGTAAGGTGCGCAGCTGCAATATGCAGCATTCTGACTGTCAAAAAAGCAATAGCCAAGCCATGCATGTCTGCTATTTTTGAACAAAGGAAATCCCAGAGAAGCTTTTAAAACCATTTGTAATATGACTGCAGTAGTTGTGTGTAAATAATTTCAGTGAAAAGCCAAAAGTTTGCAAAAAATGTTAACCCTTTCCGGTCCCATGTCGTAATATATCCGACAAAGGGTTTTACTGCTTGCGGTCCAATGACGGAAATATTCTGACATGACGTTTTGCTTTGAATTACACAGCTAAATAGCGACATCTAGCGATTACTTGCTGGACTTGCTATTTAGCTGTGCAATTAGTATGGCGACGGTGTGGTAAGATGGTGCTACTGGAACCAAACAAACAGGCTTCCTGGAATCATTACTTGGGACTCTCCACTCCCATTAAAAGAGGCGTGAGCACCGGGAGCATGGCAATATGATACCAGTAATAGAAAATGTAAGGTGGAAAGAAGCATTTTGGGCAGCCTTGAAAAGGGTAATTATGATCAGTAGTAGTGGGTGGAGTGTGGATGTTTTAAAGCTTAACGTTTAATACATATAAATAAAATATAGTCAATGATGTGTGGACAATGCCACAAATAATTAAAACATACTTAAAAGCACTGCCTCCTCCAACATGTATATAGGTCAGGGCCTATTTGGGTAAGTATGGTATATGGAGCAAGTTACCCTATTTCAGTGGAATAGGCGCTGAAACAATGAAAATATATATACCATAAACAGGAGAGCCCTTAGGATCAGCCCTTTGTAACAAGCAACCAGTTTGACAAAGTAGATACGAAACACGCGTCACAGCGTTCTCACTGCTTCCTCCCTTCTCCATGAAAGTTTAATTTTTGGCCTTAAAGGGACACTGAACTCAATTTTTTTATTTTGTGATTCATATAGAGCAAGCACTTTTAAAGGAACAGTCAACACAGTAGATTTGCATAATCAACAAATGCAAGATAACTAGACGATGCAATAGCAGTTAGTCTGAACTTCAAATGAGTAGTAGATTTTTTTTTCTGACAATTTTAAAAGTTATGTCTTTTTCCACTCCCCCTGTACCATGTGACAGCCATCAGCCATTCACAAATGCATACACATACCATGTGACAGCCACCAGCCATTCACAAATGCATACACACTTATTCTTGCACATGCTCAGTAGGAGCTGGTGACCCAAAATGTTTAAATATAAAAAGACTGCACATTTTGTTAATGGAAGTAAATTGGAAAGTTGTTTAAAATGGCATGCTCTAGCTGAATAATGAAAGTTTAATTTTGATTGAGTGTCCCTTTAAGCAACTTTCTAATTTACTCCTATTATCAATTTTTCTTCGTTCTCTTGCTTTCTTTCCACACTAAAAGTATTAACAGCGCAACTTGGTAGAGTAGTAGATATGGAATATTGGTGTTAAAAAAGGAGAGATATTAGAATAGATTAAAAATAGTTATAAATAGTTAAATTACTAAATTAATATTGCAGCAAATATACATCGATAAAATATTGAATAAGAAATACACATACAAGTTAATATAAATTCGTATATAAAATTATCAATACTTAAAAGAGCAATAGAAAATAAAAAACACAGATGATCTTTCTGAATTGATATTACCCACTGCAGGGAAATGTCCTTAGGAGTGTTCGCATAGAGTAATGTTTGTTGCGGTGGTTTATATTACCAGCTCCTATTCACTGACTTTCGAAAATGAGGTGCAGCTATTTCCAGAGGCTTGTTTCCAAACGCTCTCTTTATATGTGAATCCTATGGCGAAAAGAAGAGACAGCGCAACCCCACATCAAGGTAGTAGTTTCACAAATTTATTCAACACACGAAAGTAATGCACTTACAGACAGATTAAAAGATATCGCATTAATCCCTTCATAGGGAAAATAAGAAGCAGGTCCTAGTTCTCTCAGGAATCCTTCCGGTCACAGCTTTAGTGCTGCTGCTTCAGTATTGCTTCCACACAATCTTAGTATATCAGAGCCGGCTTGTGTGGAAGCAATACTGAAGCAGCAGCACTAAAGCTGTGACCGGAAGGATTCCTGAGAGAACTGGGACCTGCTTCTTATTTTCCCTATGAAGGGATTAATGCGATACCTTTTAATCTGTCTGTAAGTGCATTACTTTTGTGTGTTGAATAAATTTGTGAAACTACTACCTTGATGTGGGGTTGCGCTGTCTCTTCTTTTCGCCATAGGACTCTTGCTTTCTTTATTTATAAAAGAAGACATCTAAGCTTGTGGTTCAGAACCATGGACAGCACTTGTTTATTGGTGCTGTCCAATCAGCAAGGACAACCCAGGTTGTTCACCAAAAATGGGCCGGCATCTAAGCTTAAATTCTTGCTTTTCAAATATAGATACCAAGAGAATAAAGAAAATTTGACAATAGGAGTAAATTAGAAAGATGCTAAAAATTGCATGCTCTATCTGAATCATGAAAGAAAAAATTTGGGTACAGTGTCCCTTTAATTTGCATTTTTTTGGTAGAACTGCTCTTAGGTTATTTACTGGTTAGGATAGGATAGACTGTGGAGGCCTGCGGACTGTATTTAACCCCTGCACTCCTGTTCCATCAGCTATTTGTTTTGCTTTAAGACTCAGTTCTCCAAACCATATAGTATAATACGGTTAACGTTTATTATATAGGTCTGACTAATATTTATAATTAACTGTTAGCCTTACTGGCAATAACTGAGCATACCTGTAAAATAAAAATAAACCCTAAGCTAGCTACAATGTAACTATTAGTTATATTGTAGCTAGCTTAGGTTTTTTTTTTTTATAGGTAAGTATTTAGTTTTAAAAAGGAATAATTTAGTTAATCATAGTAATTTTATTTATATTTATTTAAATTAGATTTAGGTTATGGGGTGTTAGGGTTAGACTTAGTTTTAGGGGTTAATACATTTAATATAGTGGCAGCGACGTTGGGGACAGCAGATTAGGGGTTAATAAGTATAATGTAGGTGGCGGCGGTGTAGGGGGGTAGATTAGGGGTTAATAACATAATGTAGGTGGCGGCGGTGTGGGGGGGGCAGATTAGGGGTTAATAACATAATGTAGGTGGCGGTGGGCTCCGGGAGCGGCAGGATAGGGGCTAATAAGTTTATTAGTGTGGCGGTGGGCTCCGGAAGCGGCGGTTTAGGGGTTAATAACTTTATTTAGTTGCGGCGGGGTCCGTGAGCAGCGGGATAGGGGTAAAGCAGTTTAGTATAGTGGCAGTGTTTAGTGACAGTATACCAATAAAGCTGGGAAAAAGCCGAAGAGCAGCGAGATCGATGACTGTTAGGTAACAAAAGTCCGCTGCTCATCGCCCCGTACTTGGTGCGCGGCTTTTTGACAGCTTTTTTGGTAACTTTAGAGAGCGTATTCAGATGCAGCGATGTTTGGCGATCTTAGGCGAGCGTATTGGTGCCGGCGAATGCAAGAAAGTTGTCGGCTTGATAAATAGGCCCCATATGATTATATAAGGGGGTTTGAGGTTAATTATTATTACCACTCCTACATGGAGCTTTTGAAAATTGAAGCATGTACTTTCAGATATACAAAAACGTTAAAAAACTGTTACACTTTAGAGTTTTCTATACTGGTCTAAAGTGTAACTGTTTTAATGTTTTTGTATATCTGAAAGTAAATGCTGCAATTTTCTATTCAAACTTTTTTTTTGTAATGCTCAAAGGGACATGCAGCTTTATTTTCAGATTTAAAAAAAAAGGAAAAAAGTATGGCGTGAAAATAAAAATAAGACCAGCTGGGGCACTATGTAAAAATTAAAAGGACCGGAAAGGGTTAACAATTGTTTTTTTTTTTTTATATGATCGTATCTGACTTAAAGATTCTAATTAAACGCAGACACCGGTTCAACATTAAAGGGATAGTAAAGCAAAAATTAAACTTTCATGATTTAGATAGGGCATGCAATTTAAACAACTTTTCAATTAACCTTTATCATCAAATTTGCTTTGTTCTCTTGGCCTGCTTTATTGAAGGTTACACCTAGGCAGGCTGATTTCTAAGTCCTTGAAGGCTGCTTCTTATCTCATATGCATTTTAATAGCTTTTCCCTGCTAGAACGTGCTAGTTCATGTGTGCCATATGGATAACATTATGCTCACTCCCATGGAGTTATTCATTAGTGAACACTAATTTGCTGAAATGCAGGTTTCTAAAACACTGAGATAAGGTGCAGTCTGCAGGGACTTAGATACAAGGTCATTACAAAGATAAAAAGTGTGTTAATATAACAGTGTATGTAATACAAAACTGGGGAATGGGTAATTAAAGGGACACTGAACCCAATTTTTGTATTTTGTGATTCAGATAGAGCATGCAATTTTATGCAAATTTCTAATTTACTCCTATTAGCAAATGTTCTTCATTCTCTTGCTATCTTTATTTGAAAAGCAAGAATGTAAGTTTAGATGCCGGCCCATTTTTGGCGCACAACCTGGGTTGTTCTTGCTGATTGGTGTATAAATGTATCCACCATTAAACAAGTGCTGTCCAGGGTTCTGGACTTTCTTTTTCAAATAAAGATAGCAAGAGAACGAAGAATTGATAATTGTAGTAAATTAGAAAGTTGCTTAAAATTGCATGCTCTATCTGAATCACAAAAGAAAAATTTGAGTTCAGTATTCCTTTAAGGGATTATCTATCTTTTTCAACAAAAAAAAAAAATCAATTCATTTAAAAAAAATAAAAAGACACAAACTAAAAAAAACTCCCCAATAAAGGGCTAGTGGAGCGCTAATTTATCGTTTATGGGCACACAATAAATAATCAGCCATTACAAGTGGCTGGTTATTGTTACTGTGACCTTGCGGTAGCAATTAGCACTCTGAAATTGAACCAGAGATCAGATCTCTGGTTCATTTTCAAAAGGTGCCCCAATTGCCTCCAAAATAAAGTGTGGTGTAGTTTTATATTTTTAAAAATGTAACTTTTTATTTAATTAAAAAAAAAATGCACAAAGCAGTTTTTAGGGGCTAAAGTGAGCTTGTGTGGGGTGTTAGAAAAAAACAGTTTTAAATACTTATAAAGCATTTTTGGCTGGATTACAAGTGGAGCGCTAAATTATTACACACCCAAAAATGGGCAAATTTGCCTGTTTGCAGGAGTGCGATAATTAACCAGCCATTACTATTGGTTGATTATTACTACTGCAAGCTCATGGTAGCAATTAGCGCTTATAAAATTAATCAGAGATCAGATCTCCAAAAAAATGCAGTGTAGTATATTTTATTTAAAAATAAAGATAACAGCATCTTTATTTTTAAATAAAATAACTGCACTAGGCAGTATTTTGGGGGTAAATTTGGCGGGAGTGGGGTGTTAGAAAAAAAAAAACGGCACTGAAATGTTCCTTTAAATTGCGGTCTATGAGGACTGTGTGTTCCCTGTAAATATATATGTAAATGAATATATACATATATATTTATGTGTTAATATTTGTATATACATATATAAACACATAAATATTTATGTATATATTTAAATACAATAGTCAAAAAGAAACAAAAACTGGTAAACTCAGCTCAAGCCAGATCCCAATACATCCTTCAACTCGTGGGTAGAAACCCTCAGCACCAGCAGAAACAATGACGGTTAGTTATGCTTTCTTATACATTAGTCTCAGGAATAATCACAATAGACAGAGCAGTGAGCTGAACTCAAAAGCTGAGATAATCATAGGTGGTACATGCTGCGGTGGAGATCAGCAAAGGTTCATGCAAAGCGTGGCCTGTATAAGAAAGCGTAACTTGTGGAACAACATTCAATAATACTCAGACAGCCTCAGACTCCCCAATCTTCAGCATTTACGGACTTGTCAGAAAGCAGTTCCTACAGCTTACTGACCGGGCAACCAGTTCCTCTCCGATCTTCCAGGTCTATCAGCCGAGCCTCACTCCCTTGTCCTCTCGCCTCTGGGGTCCGTGGAGCAGTCAGCACAAGAATATGCCTTCAGTGTATACACTCTTCTCGCTACTCCAATACGTAATCTGATCCTCAGCGCAGCTCTCTGAAGCTCCATTACAGTTTCTGGGCTCCCATCGGTTGATTACCCACACATGACCTCTGTGAGCCAATCTGAAGTGATTGGTGATGAACCAATGTCAAGTATAATTAAGAGGTGCCCGGTTAAAAGGAGAAGATTAGTAGAATATAAAGAAGTATACTGGCACCCTCTTCAACAGTTTAAAACAAAACTCTTTATTGGTCACATTAAAAAATAATCATGTACAACAACCAGAGCACTTCTAATTCTATATATTCTATATATTTAAATACATATATATTTAACTTTTGCTGCCCATTGCTTCGCTACTTACCCCCTTCGCTGCTCTCTGTTCTGTGCCGTGTCTCACAGCATCAGAAAGAGGCTCCCATTGGAGCCTATGGAAGCACACTCTCGTGAGCGCTAAGCTGGCCTGCAATGCGCTGTGCTGGTATTACTGAGTGGAGCACAAATATCTCGCTTGTGTAAGCAATATTTTGCCCTCCGCTAGTAATCTGGCACAAAATGTTTAATTAAGCATAGTAAAGAGGACATTGTAATGCTTGTTATTGATAGACAGATACATAGATGATAGATAGATAGATAGATAGTCTACTTTGCTTGTAATTTACTTATGCCAGCCAATCCCTCAGACAGGTTGGAGTACCTGCATACCTATTAGGGTAATTTAATGAATCCTAATCCAGATTCAGCAATGGCAGCCATGACAAGAAGGCACTTATGCACCTTAGCTTTGCCTTAGTGGAACATAATTTTCTGACTCAACCTGCCTATATTTTCTATTTAATTGTTTTGAACAATGTTCCAATAATGGTATATAAGTCACTTGTTATGGTCTTTCCATGCTGCAGTAAGTTTGTAAAAAAAAAATCAAAACTATCTCCACATCCTAAAACACTGATGCCATAACCTTAGCAGCACTGGCATGGGCACAACATTTCTAGGGGGGAAGCTATGGTTCTTCTATTGCCTGGATTGTGATTTTGTCTCAAGATCAAAGCACTGTATGCATGAATCATCCATAATGACAAATCCCTTATAAAAGTGATCATGAATGTTTGTCAGAATTTATTGTGAACTCTCTATTTGGAGCGAACATTTTGGGTACCCACTGTGCAATTTTCTCATGTCCAAAAACATCCACTAAAATTTACTACACTGTGATATGCCACACCTTTGTGGATTCAGCTTTTGGTCACCCATAACCATGCCATGAATTTGCTCCACTGTTTCTTCAGTGGCAGCTGTTTTTGGATAAGCGGGGGTATCTTCACATGACTCTCTTACCAACTTAAACTCACAACACCACTTTTTAACTGTAGGGTAAGATGAATCAGAGTTGGCTAATGTATTAATGTTATCCTTATGGACATGTGCTGGAGCTAGGTTTTTGCTAAGCTAAGTATTTGATAAAAGCACAATATCCACTTTTCTACATTTTCTATACATTTTTTTAAAAAATCACATAAAATGTCCAGTGAATAAGAAAAGGTTATTGTTAGACACTTAAAATGTGGCATCTGCACACTCAGAACAATAAAGAACAATATACTTTCACTGTAGTAATGCAGATTCAGAAGTTCCTGATTAGGATAAGGCTTACTCATCTACCTTAATATGAATGTTGCAGTTTTCCTGATCTAATTTCATGCTACCTAGAGTGCACAGTTCATTGAGATTTTGCTCTTGAGCTTCACTTCTATTTTTACCTGTTTTTATATTATTCTGTGCACGAAGGTCACTCAAGAATTGAGAAATATGTGAGAGTTAGTGAATCAGCTTCATATAATAAATAGGTGGTGGAAGCTGGCAAGACCTGTTAGTGGAGTTAGAAGAGTCATTGGGGCCCCTGTTTCTGGCGAGTCTTCAGACTCGCCAGAAACACATATTATGAAGCAGCGGTCTAAAGACCGCTGCTCCATAACCTGTCTGCCTGCTCTGAGCAGGTGGACAGGAATCGATGGAAATCAACCCGATCGAGTACAATCGGGTTGATTGACTCCCCCCTGCTGGCGGCCGATTGGCCGCGAGTCATCAGGGGGCGGCATTGCACCAGCAGCTCTTGTGAGGTGCTGGTGCAATGTTAAATGCGGAGAGCGTATTGCTCTCCGCATTTAGCGAGGTGTTGCGGACCTGATCCGCACTGTCGGATCAGGTCCGCAACACCTTTGATAAATAGGGGCCATTGAGTAGATCTATTCAGAAGTAAAACAGACCAAGTGAAGACATATAAATGCATATTAATACAGTTCATAGACTGTGCTTTATTTAAAAAAAAAAAAAAAAACTTTTAAACATTTACTAACAAAATTACAGCATTAATAAAATATGTTGCAGTGACAACAATGTAAACAAGAGAATCACTTTCCTGTAGAACCAATAAATGGTGTGAAAAATTACAAACCCCATATTGTTTTCTGCAACAATTATTGCATCATTAGGAAAAGAGCTGGTTTGATGTCTGGAACCAACTGAGCAGAAGATGGACTGCAGGAAAAAGTAATCTGTTAACAGGCCATAGGTTAGTACCAGAAGAGCTGTTCAAAAGCAAGCATCAAAATAGGAGTATGAAACAATATTTAACCAGGAGATAGTTTCAACAATCTTTAGCGAGTAATTCAGTCTGTGGGTAGTGTATCTCAGTTAAAGGGACAGTAAACCCCAAAATTTTCTTTCATTATTTAGATAGAGAATATAATTTAAAAAAAGTTTCCAATTTACTTCTATTATCATATTTGTTTCGTTCTCATGTTATTCTTTGTTGAAGGGATACCTAGGTAGGTAGCGTGCACATGCCTGAAGCTCTACATGACAGGAAATAGTGCTCCTACTAATGTATAACATTGTTGCAAAACTGCTGCCATATAGTGTTGTGGACACGTGCACACTTATGAGCTTACATCCCAGCTTTTCAACAAAGGATAACAAGAAAACGAAGAAAATTTGATAACAGAAGTAAATTGGAAAGTTGTTTAAAACTGTATGCTCTATCTGAACCATGAAAGAAAAAAATGTTGGTTTTATGTCCATTTAAGTGGTCAGACAGGTTACGTAAGCCAGAAACTTTACCAGGGTCAGGGCCAAGAGGATAGGTCAAGAACAGGAATCCTCCAGTGTTTATACAAAATAACCAAGCACTGAATAAAGATCTAAGATGACCTCTTAACAGCTCCCATTCAGGGTTGGTGCCAAGAACAAGGCCAGGGTTACTTCCAAAATGAGAAATTATAAAAAGTGCACTAGCTTCCATTAATGGTATCTAAGAAGGCAAACTTCGGAACTGGCCTCATTCATTTGAGACTACTTAGTGCAGCCCCTACCGCAGCAGTCTTTCCTGATTTAGCGAGGCTGCCAGACCTGATCTTCAGAGCAGTGCGGCTCCTGGTCATACAGCTTGTAAGTACAGCGCAGCTACTGCCATGCTTTAAGACATGACAATAAGCATGTTTTTTTCTTCCATTACCATATTTCTCATGACTTTAATGTGTATTTGCCATTTCATTTGGCCGGTAGAATGACATTTAACTGCATACATTGTAACTAGTCTAATATTTTTAAAACTGTTTTGAGTTCATATAAATCAGATAACATTCATGCAATAATAATTGTATTTTGTTCATTCCTTGTTTCAGAGCAATGATTTGGAATGTGACTTTGGCACAGATAACACACATTTTTATACAATATATGAAAAATGTAGCGTTAGTGATGTTTTATTTTTGAATAGATTCTCATCAGCTCATTATGAGGCCCCCATATCCCAGGAGATCCTGATTTTATGAGTATAGGGCATACAACATGAGTAAAACAAACAAAAAGAAAGTTAGAATTATACTTCACAGAGCTGCCAAATTATTTATGGGGACAGTGAACAGTGAGAACGCCACTAGCCCTAAATGTGAATAAATATATGGGTAAACTAAAAAAAGCAAGAAACCTGAGGTCATTGTGGATGATGTCCAGATGTTGAAAGAATGGGAAACTGACAGATAATGTTATAAAGCTATGTACAGATAATGTGTGATTAATAAAACATACCTCTTGTATCCTGCTGAAATATTCTTTATAAATCAACTTAATTTGCTGACACACTCTTGGAATTTCCTGGTAACTAAAATGACATTATGTACCCTTTTGTGAGACACAGCCTAGAAGGCACTGTTATATATTCATAAACACCAAAAAAGGTCCAGTGGAATGTATGCTGCACCAGGCACAATGCATTCTGCTACCCTCTGATCCCCACCCATTTAATAATATATTTGCATTATATATTTTTGCTACAAGTCAGCAGTTATTTATTAACTCCTTCCTGCTAGGCACAAAGAGAGCTGGGATCGCCCTTTTCTGACAGTAATTAATGCTTTAATGTTACCACATAATAGAACAGTGCTTATAATCTCATGTAATTAATTCCTTCTGTTAGCGTCATATAAAGCAGAGAAAACTTTTTTGTCAACAACAATGCTAAACTTTTTGTCTCTGCTCCATATACAGCAGTTAACAGGAGTGTTAACCACTCCTGCCAGGAAATATAGAGAAATGTAAACCCTTCTGTAGATCAGAGACTGACAAATTATGACAACCTCATATTAAGCAATGATCCCTATAACTCACTGATTTTAAAAAAAAAAAACACTTACCCTCTCCAATCATTCTTCGGTGTACTGGTACGGCCCATAAAAATAAAGGCTCCATGGAAGTTCTATTCCTTTTTGAGCTGGTAGAGTATGCCACATGACCTGTTTCATATAATTCTGTATTGCATGTGTCATGCACAGGACCCTTAAAGGAAATAAGTGGAATAAAATGTTAGGAAGGACAATTAGGAATGGCAAGGCGTAACTGGAGAAGCAAATGATTGACATCACTGGAATGAAGATTAAAATAGGACAAATATAAATTTGATGAAAAAAAATTATCTTGTTTGTTTTCAGGGAATTCTGCCATTTAGAAGGGGATGCATTTTAGTTAAGCTGTGTGGGTCCTTTAATTTCTGTGGGATTGTGTAGGTAATTCATTGTGTATTGGGTGTTTTAAGGGGTTGAAGGAAAAGTATGGTACAGGTTAATACAGTGAAAAGGCTAGAGAAGGGTTATTGTGCAGGGGTGTCCAATAACTCCAATTAAATATGTTTCACAACATTGTAAAATGTATAGTTATTGTTAAAATTGTTTGAATATGTAGAACAAATATTTATATCAGAGCTGCTTTCATTAGCTAAAGAATGATCAGCTATTCAGGTCTTGGTTAGTCAGATATTACTGAGGTTACAAAGTAAATCTTCTTACTAAAGGGTAAATAAATAAATAAATACATGATTCAAACATGTCTACTTGTCTGAATCAGCTCAGACTTCACAGATTATCTCAGAATATCGTTATATGACAAAAAAGCTCATTCAGAAAATAATGCAAATGAAGCTTAGACTGCGGCAACCACATTGCTTCTTTACACTTTAAACATGCTTTTCATCCTCTTATGGTCATGGTATTAACTAAACTAAAGGCCACTCTTTCTTTTTCTTTATGGGTAAATAAACTTTATATCTGACATTGCAGCCCAAATCAACATAATGACAGTTATGTATATCTCATGCTCTTTACTACTGCAAATTCCTTCACCATCTGTAGCAACAGCCTCATCATGGCTATCACCTCCTTTATCCTCCTGTTAGCCAGTCTGTTTCTTCTTTTCTTGCATGGACAAATAATAAATACAACACTCTGCTCCCTCCCTCTCTTTTATGTTCATAGCTTTTCATTCTAATAAACATGTTAAAATCCATTCAAATTTAGAGAACTGATGATGTCGACAAATTTCTAAAGGAGAATATCAAAGTCTAAAATATTGTCACTGTCTGTGCTGAATTTTTCAATATCAAATAGAAACTCTTATGCCATTGATCTTCAGCAGCTACAAAATTAGCAGCCTCAACATATGGAGAAAATGTGGATTGGAGGTTCAAGTGTCTGGATGAGAAGTTAAAATATTTAAATAGATATAACAATCAGGGAATAGTTTGTAAAATAATCTTGAACTATTCTTTCATAACTAATATTGTGTCCCAGTATTTTGCTAAATCAGTCCTCATATGTCTTAGTTTAATCAGTGACTGACTCTCTCATGAAGAACAATTATTAAAATTTGGTCTGTTAGTGGTAAATGAAGATTGGATTATTGCTATAATTCAGGAGATATTAATACAATGATGCATAAATTAGAAGGATAAGTAACAGCCAAACTATTAAAAGGACATATTACACAGACATTTTCTATCAAATATATGAAAGAGTAGTAGTTACACATATTTCTGGCATTAAAAAAAGGTTAAATAAAAATTATTTCATTTTAAAGTAAGACCAACAGGAAGTGCCTGATTTGTACAGCTGGGTACTCTTAGGGCTCCATGTATGAAACAGCAAGAGCTGCTCCGGAGCCCTTGCGGGGCAGGTTTTCATATGCAAGCCTGCTTCCCGCAATGTAAGAAGCAGCGGTCATTAGACCGCTACCTTTTACACTCTATGCCACCTCTAAGGTGGCGAGGGAAAATCACTGAGAGCTCGCTCGTTCACTCACTCTCAGTTATTGACAGCCCCTTCAGTCGCGCGATTGTAGGGGCTGGCATTACACACTGCGATGCGTGTGTAATGATATATACAGGCCAGTAGACAAACAGATCCGCTGTTGGTATTTAGTGAAGGCGGACAGACAGCTTAGTACATGGGGCCCTTAATCTTCTGCTCAATGGCTGATAGGGGCAACTTCTAAAGGATGGAAATTGTTTTTTTCAGTACAAGGACATTCATAAAAAAAGCAACAAACAATGTAATACATTTTAGAAATATTTTTTAGATGGATAAAAAGAGATTTTAGTATTTTCCTTTAATATGGTGTTTTATTAAGAAAATGAGCTATTAATAATGTAACTGGTTTATGTCATAGTTATAGAGATTATAAACTATTACTAAATTGAAGAATATTGGAAACCAACTAATTTCTTTCTATTGACAACATTTTCTATTTTACATTTTTTTGGTCTCATATAAACAATTATGCTTTACTAGAGCAGTACAGTTTAGGAGAAATTTTAACTTTATCTTTCTCCACAGATTGCCACATAGTTGATAATTCTAGAAATACACAACCACTGCAGAAAAGATAGCTTCTAAGATACACACATGCACATAATACATTAAAATATTTCAACATGGGGGCGGAGCAAGCTCTGGAGCCGAGTGGTAGCATCTTCCTGCAGCTCCATAAGAGAGCAATATTTAACCCTGTTAACCTGACTTCTCATCTCCACAAACATGCCTAAACGGTGCACTATTATCTCCAAAGGCTAATCTTACTGGAACCTGACCTCTGATGTTCACTTAGGGACGGTAAACAACCGAGACTCCCAGTGAGGCCTAGAGCCAGAACCATGCTGCAGCGGCCATATTCTCTTAGAAACACAGGCAATATAGCGAACATAAGAACTTCTAAGTGTAGCGTAGAAACCCTCAGCCCATATAGTGGTGAAGCGCTTTTTGCACACCGCAGGTTCCGCCAGCTCTAACCTGGAAGACAGATAGGCAATTCACAGCAAGCACCTCCAGGATATGTTATAAGGTGCCCCGGATCATCTCGTTACCAGAAACACACCACTGCCAGTTGCGACATGCAGCCTGCTCTTAGATTTCTACTCCGGGCCCTAGCAGAACAGCTGGATTGCCAAACATGGGAACTTACTGAAGAAATCAGGTTGACATTTTCCTTTACTACCCTCGCGATGGCTACATCAGCACCCAATATCTGCCAAGAGGATTCAGTCCCATGTGTGGTTCAGGAGCACTCAATTGAAGTAAACAGGGTCAGCTATGGGACGATCGAGTGTGATATGGAAGCCTCACATCCAGATCAAGCACAAGCTCTTCACACACATAGCATCAGGCACCAGAAGTGCTACATACTGAAGGAGACTATCCTTTTTGCAGGGGCAAGTATACTGTGTCAGAGCTACTCAGTGAATGGAGCCGGCCATAGTCCTAACCCAAAAATGGACATAAAACTCAGGCAGAATGTCAGACACTTTAGTGGCTACTGTTTAATCCCTGCAGATGACACTTTTAAGCGGAGTACAGGACTTCGATTATTGCCATGGAAGTGGCCGTGGATGTGGGATCCAGGTGGTCATACCCCTATAGGCAGCCGCACTTAATATAATACTTCCATCGAAGTTAACTAGTGACATAGTCACCTGTAAAGTTGGTACCATTGTATGCCTAGTCATAGACTCAATGAAGAGATATTCCATATATGGCTCAGCGCTTAGGTTCTTCTGTTAGAGGCAATTACATTATGCTGGTTCATAAAGATTTAGGTCTCAGACTCATATTATATGCTGAGTTTTTTTTATTCCAAGTTGTATTGTTATATAAGTTAAGTTGCTATCTGTATGTTAGGACATCCCCTATAGCTACTCATGTTTGCAAACCTTTGATTGATATAAATATATGTTCACATGTTTTATAGATGTACCATGCAAACTAGATGATTCGGTTTTATGTATTTCATGTAGTTATGTGCTATGTTCGGTGAAATGTTACACCTTCACAACCCAGTTTCTAAGGACTGGAGTGCTCCTTTTGTAAATAGCTTTGTGTGTTTTACAGCTTCACACCATAAAATATTTTGTTAAGCTGCAAGGGCTGCCATTCTACTAGCAAAGTCCTACTCCATAAGATGCTCAATCCCATCTTTATATTTCTAGTATATATATTATTTTTTATGTAGATGGTGCTATATAGGCTAAGGTAGATAAGTTGTAAAGTTTACCATTTCTATGACAGTGCGGGTATACTTCTTTATTATAGTGCACTGCCCAGACCTGTTGTACAGACATGGCCAAACTCAGATGAATCAGTTAAAAGTCAATGTATTCTGATACTAAACTGACTTTGTGCTTACTTATAGATCAAAGTTGGTTATTAATCCTTAAACTGCTCAACCATTTTAACCCTGTGTTGATCTGTTCTGCAATTCTGCAATGTTTAGATGCTGCTCACTTTTTGGTCCTACAGTAGGACATTTTTTCATCAAGAAACTGACACATATTATACACTATGCATTTTTTTAATTACAATTTTAATAAATAAGGTTAAGGGTATTTTGTTATAGCTATGTAACTTTGATATGCGCATAGTGGCTCCCCTGAACCAATATGTAAACAAATTTACATGTATTCATGCCAGTTGATCACTATTATCACAGTAATCACCTGGCTATTAATACTTATATAGGGGATTTATTTTAAAGAGGGGATTAGGGGCTTGATGACACATACCATTTGAAAGAGCTGGTGATTAGCTTTACAAGGTTGGTCTTGTGGGTTTCTATGGCTTAAGGGAGTTGTGGGGTTTGAATACCAACCCCCATCCAGCTCCCTTAAGGACTGTGGTCCTTCCTAGCACTTACAAGTTTTTTGGGCTTGGTGATGGCCAGGGACCACCAGGGCAGTGGGATAAGTGCAGGGGGGACATGATGAAATCCAAAAGCACCCCTGGGTGATGGCACCGATGGGTAGTCATCCACGCTAAATACATTGAGCGGATGATGACTACATGTTATTTGCCCTTAAGAGGTAAATGATTTATTATTCGACGTACTTTTTTTTAAAAAAAAAATATTCTTTACTGACACTGTTTCAAGAGTAATTTTTATATATATTTTAAAATATAAAGCAAATATGAATTTAAATATATGTTTTAAAATTAAAAGGGATGTGTCTACAGCTTATTTGTTTTATACATTGCTTTTATTACACAAATAGAATCTCAAGCTTGAGGGTTGATAGAGTTCTCAAATCCTAAATATAGATGGTCTAAAAATATAGATTTATCTCTAAAACTAATTACAAATGTATTTGCTATTCTTCTAATATAATGATGGCTATAAACAAAATTGACTTGGGATAGATAGGCAGATTGGGTGTAAAAGACTGTATAACAAACTTGCATATTTAGAGCAAATTTTAGGTTAAGTTCTCTCTCCCTCCTCTCTATGTATTTTGGCTATATTTTACTGTATTCTGCTTGCTGTTTTTATTTCACACCTACCCCTATCCAGCTAACCAGCCATACCACCTTCCTGCTGTATTTAATGCTGCTCCCAGCACCATTGAAGTAAGTTCTCTCTCCCTCCTCCCTATGTATTTTGGCTGTATTTTACTGTATTCTGCTTGCTGTTTTTATTTATTTCACACCTACCCCTATCCAGCTAACCAGCCTGCCCACCTTCCTGCTGTATTTAATGCTGCTCCCTGCGTGACCGCATGCCAAAGGCAAGCCCGTCAGCGCCCGTCCATGCCCCAACCGCACCCAACGCCACGAACCTTGGCTCCAGAAACTTCCGCCACTACGACGCCAGCACCCTCCATGCGCTCAACACCGGTAGATCATCCACCTGCCACCAGGCATCCCCGACCAACACCTTCGGACCTTTTACCTGCCGCAATTGCTCCTTCCCCTCCCTCCGGACCACAACCCAACCAACTAAGCCACCCAAAAAAAGCCACAGTTACCTCAACTGCATCCTCCTCAACACCCGCTCCATCCACAAGCACGCCTTCAAAATCTGGAACCTGCTAGATTCCACCTCTCCAGACGTCGCCTTCCTCACCGAGACCTGGCTAAACCCCACATCAGCGCCGGACATCGCCACTGCAATACCTAAAGGCTACAAGATCTGCCACAAAGACCGCAGCAACCGACCAGGAGGAGGCATCGCTATCATCCACAAACACAACATCCAAGTCGCAACCAGCTCCGATGACCACTCACCAGCCCTAGAACACCTACACTTCAAGATCCAGGTCAACCCCAACACCACCCTCCGTGGCACCCTCATCTACAGACCTCCCGGACCTTGTCCCGCCTTCTGCAACTCCATCACCGACCACATTGCACCCAATACCCTCACCTCAATGGACTACATACTTCTTGGTGACCTCAACTTCCATTTTGATAACCCCAACAATCACAACACTTCCACCCTCCTGGAAAACCTCGGAACCATTGGACTGAAGCAACTCGTAAACTACCCAATCCACGCAGCTGGCCACACCCTCAACCCAATCTTTTCCTCAGGCAACCACATCTCAATCAATAACATCAACAAACTCCTCTGGACTGACCACCACTGCATACACTTCTCCTTCAACAAACCCACCAGCCACCTCCAACAGTACCACCCGCCCCGCAGAAACTGGAACAACATCACCCAAGACCAACTACATCACACCCTAAACAAATCCTCCCCACCTACCTCCACAGATGCCAACTCCTCCGCTCGCAACCTAAACCTTTGGATTACAGACTGCTCCAACACCCTCGCCGCCCTCAAAAAACCATTCAGCTGTCAAACCACCAAAAAGGCCAGCTGGTTCACCCCAGCCCTTCAGGACTCCAAATACCACTGCAGACAATTAGAAAGAACCTGGTGATCCAGCAAGACGCTTCTGGAAAAAGCTGCCTTTAAGGAAGCAAGCACCACCCACCACCACTTCATAAAAAATGCCAAAAAACAGCCATCCAAGACAGAATCAACTCTAAGGCACACAACAGCAAGGAATTGTTCTCAGTCATCAAGGAATTCTCTAAACCCAACAGCAACACCACCAACATCCCACCCTCCCAGGACCTCTGCAATACCCTCGCTGCACACTTCCACTGCAAGATACTCGACATCTATGACAGTTTCACACCTCATAACATATTCTCCACCACCCACTCCCCTACACCCAATGACACCCCTCCCAAATTTGCCCCCCACATGGACTATCTGTAGCCTCCTCACCACAGAGGACACCCTCAGAATCATGAAATCCATCCACTCCAGCACACCCTCAGACCCATGCCCCCATCACATATTCAACAAAGCAAGCGACACCATCATTCCTGAACTCCGAAGCACCATCAACTACTCCAATAAAACCGGCACCTTTCCGGATGTCTGGAAGCACGTGGAACTGAAACCCCTGCTGAAGAAACCCTCTGCAGACCCGATCGGCCAACCAAGCACTCACAGTCATCCCCCGCATCAGCAAATCAACATCGGCGGAAGATCCTTCTCCCACATGGCAACAAAGACATGGAACACCCTCCCGCTGCACCTCAGAGAATCCACCTCCCTTACAAAGTTCAGAAAGGACCTCAAAACCTGGCTCTTCAACTGAACGCCCATCCCCTCCTCCTATCTGCTTTCCTTTAGCACCTTGAGACCCTCATGGGTGATTAGTTCACGCTCTATAAATACCCGATAGATAGAAAGATAGATAGATAGATAGATAGATAGAGAATTGCCAATGTAGAGATTTTTCTCAGGTTTGACTATTTTAACCGCAATTGAGTTTGTCCACGCTCACAAGTGGAAAAAAAAATGCTATTGGAAGACATTACCTTTACCAACAGTTTCCAACATTTTCAGAATAAAATTATGTGCCCCATATAAAATAATAATAGCCATAAAATGCAAAATTATACCCAGTTTCTATTCAAAGTGCAAACAGGTAAAACCTTGCTGGTGTTATTGTAAATGCCTCAAACATTACAGCATGCTAAACTAGGTGTAAAATAAGGAAAATAAGCTGTTTGAGGCCCATGTTCCATAGAGTTGTTGCAAACAATGCAAGCTTTTCTCTTTTTACATTTTTTTTTATATGTAATATTTAGTGTTGCCCCAAGCATACACCTAGTTAGTTATGTTCTAAATACAATTTTAATATATTCTTACACATAAAAATGTTTTAATCAATCATATAACTTCAAAAATCGAACTTGACCTGCACTTGGAGCAGCAGTAAATATTAAATATATATAAAAAATTTTAAAAGAAATTTAAACAAAAAAAAAATGTAGAAAAGAATATTAAATGTGTTGAATATTTATTATGTGACCTATAATAACATTTCAAAAGTGAATAACCTCTCTAAACCTAAACCTACTTATCTACTAACACAGCAAGTAACTCCTGTGTCTTTCAATCTGGAGGCGATCACAGGTAAGGAGTGCAGGCACAAAAAATAAATTTAATAATCTAAGGTCAGGTTACCATAGCAACAACTGATGTTGATTGGAAGCGTTAACAAAGCATTAACATCTGCAAATGCAAAAAGACTGACTACACTCATTACGTAAAATATTTAGGGCTAGATAACGAGTGGAGTGTTAACAGTTAAGTGTGGGTCTTTGTGCGTTGGGTTTCTCGCTTGTATTACAAGTTGAACGTTATCGTGACATATATAAACCTATAAACACATTAGCAGGGGATGTACACGATCGGGTAGATTGCAGACTGCAGCCTCAGAGGCAGCGGACCAGTTATGGGCCAGTTATACATATTTTTGTAAAGTCATATTAACATTTAAAGTAACAGCACTTATTAAATCGGCATCCTTGCTGCTGTGCGTGAAAAGCTGAAAGGACACTTAAGGTGATAAGAATGAATAGAGGATGGAGAAGATACAGCTGTTCTGCAGCTGGAATACATAAATTCCTATCAGATCCAAGAGCAGATGTTGATATGTGTTCAGATTGTTTTCATGTCAGGGAGAAGAGACTTGTGTGGATTCTGTTGGTTACTGTAATCATGAAGATGAGAAGAGTACAGTAAAAATAGATTTTTTTTTTAATAATATTATTTCAAATCTGAGAAGAAAGGGAAGAGTAATAGGAAGTATTGTCATCCAATATTAATGATGAAAGCTGTAACTTGACCATGATTTTAATATGTTTCAAACTACAAGAAAAATAACTGTGAAACTAACAATTGATCATTCTCTCAACAGAAAGATATAGTACAGGAAGATAATTATGGAGACAATGAATTAACAGATTATACATATATTACATAATCAATAGTATTTGTCCAAATTACATCTGATTTATTTTCCTTTTTTATAATGTAAACAACTCAAAGGGACGTAAAACATATTTTCATTATTTCATGATTCAAATTTCACATCTATTTTCAAATGTGCCTCGTTCTCTTGGTATCCCTTGTTGAAAAAGAATATGCTCATATCCTACACTAATGGGAGCCAGCTGTTGATTGGTGCCTGCACACATTTGTCTCTTGTGATTGGCTAACTAGATGTGTTCATCTAGCTGCCAGTAGTGCAATGCTGTCCTTTCAACAAGATAATGAAGCAATTTTGACAATATAAATACATTGGAAAATTGTTTTAAAATTGTACGTTCTATCCAAATCAAGAAAGAAAATGTATGGGTTTCCTGTCCCTTTAACAATGTTCTTTATTACATTTACATTTGCAAGAGCACTAAATGACAGCATTGTTTCTGCCATACAATTCTCCAAATAAGTGCATGCTCCTACCTAGGTATGCTCTTCAACAAAGAATATTATAAAAATGAAGCAAATATGATAATAGCAATATATTGCTAACATTTAAAATTGTATGCTCTATATACTAGCGCTGCGGAATCTGTTGGCGCTCTACAAATAACCGATAATAATAATAATAATAATAATATGAAATATGCAAGAAAAGAAACTGGATGTCATGCCCCTTTAAGCTCTTCCTTTCGTTTTAGTGATAATAAAAAAAAATGTGTTATAGTTTTGGCCATAGGTGGGTCAATTGTATCATTTAACCTGTCAAAATATGTTTTGCAAAAAATAAACACATTTGGAGGAAATTGGTTATTTAGTAGTAAACTATTTAAGTAATTTTTTTTCAGAAATATGTTAACCTAATAACAAAAAATCCCAGTATGCACTATACAGCATTAACTATTCAGTTAAGATTATATTAAACTTAAACATTTGGGGCCCCATCCGATATGCAGCGTCGCCCACAAAAGCCAGCGACGCCAGTTTTTGCATGGGTTTGGTATCACATATACGGCGTAGCATAGAACTTACGCCCGTATATTTCACCCTTCGCCCGCAATTCTTACTACCATAGGCTAACATGGGACTGCGTCGTATATCGGTATCCAATATCCAGCGCAAAGCCTTACGTGGCAAAAATGGAGAAATCTTACTCCATTTTCAGCTCGCCATAAAATGCAGCCGTAGCAGGCCTTGCGCTGAGTATCGGAGCACCGTAACTCCCTAAAATGCCTTCCAAAAAAAACCTAACGCATGCGCAATGTCTATCTACCTGTCAACCGCAATCCCCCACCGCAATAACTAATAAAGTGTATTAACCCCTAAACCTCCGCTCCCGGAGCCCACCGCCACCTACATTATATGTATTAACCCCTAAACCGCCGCTCCCGGACCCCGTCGCACACCTACATTAAATTTATTAACCCCTAATCTCCCGCCCCCAACGTCACCGCCACTATATTACATTTATTAACCCCTAAACCTAAGTCTAACCCTAACACCCCCCTAACTTAATTATAATTTAAATAAATCTAAATAATATAACTATTATTAACTAAATTATTCCTATTTAAAACTAAATACTTACCTATAAAATAAACCCTAAGATAGCTACAATATAATTAATAATTACATTGTAGCTATTTTAGGATTTATTTTTATTTTACAGGCAACTGTATTTATTTTAACTAGGTACAATAGCTATTAAATAGTTAATAACTATTTAATAGCTACCTAGTTAAAATAATTAAAAAATTACCTGTAAAATAAATCCTAACCTAAGTTACAAATACACCTAACACTACACTATCAATAAAAAAATTAAATTAACTACAATTAGCTAAAATAAAATACAATTAAATTAAATAAACTATAGTACAAAAACAAACACTAAATTACAGAGAAAAAAAATACAAGAAGTTTAAACTAATTACACCTAATCTAAGCCCCCTAATAAAATATAAATGCCCTACCCTATACTAAATTACAAATAGCCCTTAAAAGGGCCTTTTGCGGGGCATTGCCCCAAAGTAATCAGCTCTTTTACCTGTAAAACAAAGAACAATCCCCCCCACCAACATTACAACCCACAACCCACACACCCCTACTCTAAAACCCACACGATCCCCCCTTAAAAAAACCTAACACTACCCCATTGAAGATCACCCTACCTTGAGCCGTCTTCACCCAGCCGGGCCGAAGTCTTCATCCGATGGGGCAGAAGAGGACATCCAGACCGGCAGAAGTCTTCATCCTATCCGGGAAGAAGAGGACATCCGGACCGGCAGACGTCTTCATCCAAGCGGCATCTTTTATCTTCATCCATCCGACGAGGAACGGCTCCATCTTGAAGACCTCCGGCGCGGAGCATCCTTCCAGCATGATGGACTAACGACGAATGACGGTTCCTTTAAATGACGTTATCCAAGATGGCGTCCCTCGAATTCCAATTGGCTGATAGGATTCTATCAGCCAATCGGAATTAAGGTAGAAAAAATCCAATTGGCTGATTTAATCAGCCAATCGGATTGAAGTTCAATCCGATTGGCTGATTGGATCAGCCAATAGAATGCGAGGTCAACTAGCTATTGTACCTAGTTAAAATAAATACAAAGTTGCCTGTAAAATAAAGATAAATCATAAAATAGCTACAATGTAATTATTAATTATATTGTAGCTATCTTAGGGTTTATTTTATAGGTAAGTATTTAGTTTTAAATATGAATACTTTAGTTATTAATAGTAATATTATTAAAATTTTATTTAAATAATAATTAAGTTAGGGGGTGTTAGGGTTAGGTTTAGGGGTTAATAACTTTATTATAGTGGCAGCGACGTTGGCGTCGGCAGATTAGGGGTTAATAGATTTAATAGACTATGTGGGCTATGGCGGTTTAGGGGTTAATACTAGACTAGGTTTATTGCGTTGTGTGCTATGGCGGTTTAGGGGTTAATACTAGAATAGGTTTATTGCAGTGTGGGCTATGGCGGTTTAGGGGTTAATACATTTATTATTAGGAGTGAGAGGGGGGATTGCGGATATAGGGGTATACGTGTGGGACTTATTTTTGGGAGTCGTGTTAGACAGTTACGGGAGATTTAAAATTTTAGTTATTTTTATTAGGCGCCGGCAGTTTCTAAAGTGCCGTAAGTCACTGGCGACTCCAGAAATTTGTACTTACGCTTCTTTCTGGACATCGCTAGTTTATCCGACTTGTGGCACTTAGGAAATGCCGGCGAAATATATGTAATACCCCGATGTGCGATGTGAAATTACGGGCAGCGCAGGTTCCCTCACTTGCGCCGAAAACTACGCCTTATATCGGATCGCGCCCTTGAATTCTGCATAATAAAGATCACTATTTAAAAGTCAGTAAAATATTTTTTTTTTGCATGAGAAAGGATTAAGGTAAAGGTATTCAGATTGAAATGAATAAGGAGGACATTAACAGTTCCACAGCTTTCAGTCATTGTAAGAATCTATCTGTAATGCTCTTCGGCATTGGCACTGACTTGGCACTGACTAGCAGTGTAGCTGTGCGATTTCTGGGTGTAGGAAGCCCCCACTACCACAGCAATAGATTAAACAGTTAAATAAAAGATAGCATCCACACTCCAGTGACAACATTCCAGTTTTAAAAGCATGAAGACTGGTGAACTAAAGCAATGTACATATTTACAGGCGGAACATGTGCTTGGATAGCCTAAACCATGTATGACCTTCTAATTCTGCTTTGCTGGAACATGCATATTGTTTTTAATGTACCGGTCTTCTTAGGTTTATACTTTATGCAATAAATATTACTTTTTATTCAAGTATCCCCGATTGACCCATTTTCACCAGAGTGCAGATGCAATATTTTAAAGTATTACAGTCTCTTAGATGAATAAAAGAAAACAATGACTTCACTAACCCTTTAAATCTGAAAAAAAGTTTCTGTATGGTGACTTATTAAGAATGTTTTATAAATGATATGAGGTCCTTGGTTAATTTATCAGTGGAGAGTTAAAACTAATAGTAGTGTTTGCAACAGAGGTTCTATTTAGTAGCAGGTGGTTGTGATGCATGGTGTTTATTTGGCTGGAGGTCAGATATTAGCTTACAGTAGAGCTAAGGAACTAGTTTAACATGAGATAAATAATGGTTAGAGGTAATTGTTGTGGGGATAAATTGGGTCATCTTAATAGATACTGGTTGGGTGAGGAGGCTGTGGCTAGGGCTAACTGCAATATGGATATTTGGGTTAGCCATTTTATGTAATAGCTAGGACAAAAGTCATGGTTGGGGTTAATTGCAATAGGGAGGACTTTGGTTAGACTTTATAGGTAATGGCTAAGAGGGAGGTCCCGGTTAACATTAATTGTGGTGTGGGTTTCAATGCAGTTAAGTTTAAAGTGTAGTGAAAACTGGGTCATTGCAGTTAGGTTATTTTGCCATGGGGTTAAAACAGTACAGTTAAGGCATTTTTGGTTTGGAGGACTATTTATCAAATGTCTGTCGGACCTGTGGATCAGGTCCGACAGACATCGCGGAATGCTCCTTATTCAGCATTGCACCAGCAGCTCTTGTGAGCTCCTGGTGCAACGCCGCCCCTTGCAGACTTGCGGCCAATTGGCCGCCAGCAGGGGGGTGTCAATCAACCCGATCGTACTCGGGTTGAATTGTGGCAATCTCTGTCCGCCTCTTCAGAGCAGACGGACAAGTTTATGGAGCAATGGTCTTTAGACCGCTTCTTCATAACTGCTGTTTCTGGCAAGTCTGAAGACTTGCCAGAAACACGGGCTCTTAAGCTCCATTCGGAGCTTGATACATGGGCCTCTTGGAGTTAAGATGACTGATGGTTAGGGATAAGCTTCATTGGGGGCTATATCGGGTAACGGCTGCATAGTGACTAAAACAGCTAATGTGATTACTTTTTGAGTATATGATATAGCAGCTCCCATACAAAGACGTATTCATTACTATTAATGTATTGTTGTTATCTCTCTGCTTGAGTTGCTTACATTTCAAGATGCTTAAGTTTGATTGCT
This sequence comes from Bombina bombina, assembly GCF_027579735.1. Classification (NCBI taxonomy): domain Eukaryota; kingdom Metazoa; phylum Chordata; class Amphibia; order Anura; family Bombinatoridae; genus Bombina; species Bombina bombina. The sequence continues at coordinate 381,305,421 of NC_069499.1, forward strand.
TGTGACCCAAAATAGTACTGCTACATTGTTGTACAATTGTCACAATGAACAGCAGAATGATAGGATGTAAATCTTATTTGCTTTGGGGGGGAAAATTTGGGAAATAGTCTAATTTCCTAACTAGGTAAAACAATGATTTATTATCAATTTTCTCCTCTGACGTCCCTTTGAAAAACTGCATATGAAAGTCAAGGGCAACAATCTGACTGTGACTGTGACAATGTAACAAATAGTTTTGTGTGTGTTGGATATGTCAGAAGAGGACAAGAAATAGAGGGAGAGGTGCTAGTCATGTGAGAATGCTGTGGTCTCTTCTTGTCCTTATCTCTTGGGTTACATAAATTAAAATGGCTTCCCCATACAAACACTTTTTAAGTTACAATAAAACTAATTATAACAGTATTTTTTAAAGGATTTTGAATGAATGGTTTATTATATTATACTGTATTTTCTCTTTAAACAATGCACGATTATTCTTTTGACCAATTTTTTGTTGCTATTACATTTCAAGCTGTCTTTAATATGTTGTTAGTTATAATAAAACCATAAATATTTTAATATCTTTACATATCTTTACTTTTTTACACTTCTCTTTAACCTTCAGTCATTATTATGTAGTTCTTTTATTTATGTCCAACAGACAATTTTATATGGGTGCCAATTTAGTATTGTTATGATAGCCAGCCATGTGTAGTTGAATTGTACCTTTTCTGACTCTTTGCCATGTTCACCACTTCCGAAGTGCCATAATAGTCCAAGACATATGTGGTCAGAATTTTGATAGACAAATTTTGATTCTATCACGTGTATGTACTGCATGTCAATAGTTTAACTCTAACCCACATTTTTATTTTGCAGACAAAGGTGCATTTAGAGTTGTTTTGTTTGAAAATTATTCAAAGAATCACAACTCAAAAACTTTAAAGACAAGCTCTCTGTCTAAATTACACTTGGCCTAACAATGTTTCTAAAATAATACATTTGTGATCCAGCTAAGAGAATGTGGTTATGAAATAGATGCTCGAATCCTTCAATTTACATTGGTTTGGTTTGGCAAAGCTTTCAAAGTTCTTGGAGAGTATGGTTTATGGCTTATAAAGACTATAATTGAAGTGATATTCCAAACTTGTTTTTGTCTCCTTGTTGTATATAATCCAAAAAAAATGCTAATCTACCCCAACCTTGGATGTGAATGATTTACCAATGAATATAGTTATATAGCTTCTGATGTCTATGCACACTTTCTTATAGTTTAATGTTTTAGCATGGTCTTGTTACACAAATGGAATTGATGTATTTACTGTTACTGATGCCATAAATGTATGCAAATTGAAAGATTAAACTGAATGCATTTAGTACACCACATTTAGGAATCCCTCTTTATTTTAGTTGATAAATATGAAAATATTATATTAAAGAAAAACATAGCATTAACGGTAAAAAAATTGCAGATAAGTGAACATTTTCAACAATAGCATTTCTTAGTGCAGTGGCTCTCAACCCAAGTGACCTCACAAACCGGTAGATTTTAGAGGGACATGTCCAGGGCACAGTGTTTTAAAAAAAATAAATATATAAGTATATATATATATATATATATATATATATATATATATATGTAGACACACGCACACACACACAGTATATGGACTACCTAGACACTGCAAGTAAAGGATTTCATGCTACTGACACCAATGCATGCTACTGACACATATATGTTCTTCTCCCACTGACCCAAATGCATTTTAATATATATATATATATATATATATATATATATATATATATATATATATATATACATTTGGTGTCAACGGGGCTGGAATCAAGACAATTTACTTTTATTGGTATCAATGGGCTGGAATCCCTTATCTGTAGAGTCCAGGTCCATTCCTGTCTGTTCCTTGTCCCGTGCTGTCCTTCCACTGAACTGTCGCTACATGCAGAAAGCACACATGTGCAATGGCACTCTAACAAGCCTGCACGGTATTCCTTATTTGTGGAGTGGTGGATATGTCACTGCGCACAGTGGGAGCATGTCACGGCCTGGCTGTTGAGAAACCAGGTCATAGTGTACCATAAAAAAACATGAAAAAAAGAGATGCTTATATGATTGTTATTATATTTTCATATTTTGCTTTTAATTATTATTAGCTATATACAGATGCAATACACATGAAGCCTGGCACCCAGTTAGTTTTAGTGATTGATTGCTTAATGTGCCAGCTCTGATCAAAGAAAATCTGCTCTGCCAGTCTTAGCATCACTTAGTTGTCCTCAGAGAAGCAGCATAAGGGGGATTGCCCAGACTGACAGTATACATATAACCCGGCATGTGGTCTTCCCTTGCTTCCTCCTCCCTGTGCGGTCGGCCAACAGCACTGTCTGATCAGATTGATGAAACATGATATCAAGAGTCAGGCATAAGAAAATCATGTATCCAACATGTTAGCACCCAGATCCACATAGAAGGCACATATAAGCATACAGTATTATTATTATTATCATCACATATTTGTATAGCATCACAAAATTCTGTAGTGCTGGGAATAAAGATAGGGGTATACAATGACAAGGATTTGTGATCAAATACAAAACATAACAAACTAAACAAATCTAGTACAGGAGGAAGAGGGCCCATCTCCGGAGAGCTCACAGTCTACAGGTTGAGGGTGCAGAGACATAAGATTTTTGGTAGCTTGTCACATGAATTGCAGTTGCAGCAGTGAGTCAGGCAGTTCAAGAATTATTTTGGTTAGGATGAGAGATGGAGATGGAGATTTTGCCTATGGACAGTATAGCTACTAGTTGCTATATAATTATAGAGGGCATATGCCCCAGTGGACATTGAGCAGAGCTGGCCATCTAATAACAAGAGGAAAGCATATTTTAGGTACACAGGTATGTGACATGGCTGAGGGATTCAGTGACAAGGAAAACCATCTGTTAACTAGGTTTCATCCTCTATGTCAGACAGTGTAAAGTTTAGAAAAAAAGTGCAATCCGCCACAAAAATAGATAGGTATAAAAAACCAGTTCTTTATTTCTTCCACATAGGATAAAAAAACAGGATACCCTGTGAGCTGCAAAGTTTAAAAGTGAGTGAGACGCAGTCCCTACTTCAACTACGGCATGAGGTATAGTTCTTTTGGTGTGTTTTGCCCTTTGGAAATAGCTGATTTTAGACTTGAATAAGCAGAAGGCTACTACACATACCTAGCTTTTGGAATTACCATTTTCCCCTCTAACGAGCCTTAGTACAGACGTGCTAAGGCACATTACTCACTGACTTGTTACTTTTAAGTCACTGGGTCATTCACCTCTTTTCTTTAGACAGTGTAAAGTGACAGAAGTCTGGTTTCCCAGCAGCAGCAGTATAAGTTGACCTACATGTTACAGAGAAGTTGCTTATGAGGCAGCCAAGTGGGGGTATTGGAACAGAATCATTCAACATTAATACAATTTCCAGCTTCTAAAAATGTAAAAGGACCTTTATTTCCTTTAAGTTGGGTCCATAGGCAAAATTACAATATTTCAGGCCTGTGATAGGCTCCAAGTCATGACTAAGGGCCTATTGCAGGCCTGAAATATTTAAATTTTTCCTACGGACCCAACTTAAAGGAAATAAAGGTCCCTTTACATTTTGGAGGCTATAATTTGTATTGATATACTTCTATTAAGACTTGGCAGGTCTTTAATTCCGTGCCCCATGATTGAAAGTGTGCTGTTGTCCATTTTTTTAATTTAAACAGAATCATTCAAGCCATGCTAGTGAATTCATCACAATGATTGTGGGCATAATACTCAGCTCAGGCATCTTTATGAGTCTAATCAGGCTTCTCATTTATTGTAAGTGTTTTGTGCTATGCCAAGCTGGGAACTACCATCCCTGATGGGGACTGTGCCTACATCCTACATGGTGGAGTTGTAAAGTAGACTCTTCCCACCTTCCCCAACCCCTGGGTGGAGCTGGCCATCATTTGTCTCTCTTCTAGCAATATATTGTGCTTTGGTAAATTTCCATTTCCCCAAAATCTTGTCAGCTTCTGTGTCTGTAAGTAATATGGCACCTACCTGGGGTCATGATATTAGGCCGTGAGATTGTACCTGTTTGTAATATGAATGTAAGGCTAGGTTACAATGCCATGCACCCCTTTGGTAGAAAATAGTTTGTGTATCTGCATTACATATGTACAATATTTTAGAGGACTAAACCAGTATAGGATACATCACTATTTTAGAATGCCTACTTAAGAAAAGCATAAAGTCTAGCAACAATGTCAATGTGTTTATATACAGATATTAATCCAAGTTTGTCTGCAGAAATTAGTATCTTTTTAAAAATCCATCAACACATAGAATGATCAACAAGGGAACATACTATATATACACCATCCAGTTTTACCAACATAGTAGACATTTATCATAAAAAAAATGCCTATGTTGATTGTATCATATTTTTATGATCTTTCACCAAATTTTTTCATGTAAAATGAAAAGTATTTTATCATGTGGCTGAATAATGATGTATGATTTTATAATACAATAAAGAATGATGTTATGAAGTCAGTCTTATGAAATTAAAATTTTGCTGGTGAGGACAAAGGTTTTAACTGATCTGAGTTTAGTTGTTGGTTACAATATAATAAATTAAAGGGACACTGTAGCCAAAAATTTAATTCCGTGATTCAGATTGAGCATGGAATTTCAATCAAATTTCAAATTTACTCCTATTATCAAATTATCTTCATTCTCTTGGTATCTTTATTTGAAATTCAAGAATGTAAGTTTAGATGCAGGTCCATTTTTGTTGAACAACCTGGGTTGTCCTTGCTGATTGGTGGATAAATTCATCCACCAATAAAAACAGTGCTGTCCAGAGTCTTGAAACCAAAATAAAGCTTAGATGCCTTCTTTTTCCAAAAAAGATAGCAAGAGAACCAAGATAAATTGATAATAGGAGTAAATTAGAAAGTTGAGTAAAATTGCATGCTCTTTCAGAATTACAAATGAACAAATATGGGTTCAGTGTCCCTTTAATATAATAAATGTGATCTAGTTTTTTGTGTAAAATAATCAGGTAATTTATTATTATATATATCATATGGTATAACATTATGCCTATCATAATACATTAATATAATAAATGTGATCTATTTTTGTGTACAATAATCAGGTAATTTATTATGATATACAGCATATCATATGCTATAACATTATCCCTATCATTCAAGCTCACCTAAGAGTTCTACATTAGAAATGTGTCCTTCCTAGGGAAACCTAACAATACACTGATTATAATAGAGTACAGACTATCTGGACATTCAAGAACAGAACTCTCTGTAATTACGGCACCGCTCTTCCTTCTGATACGCTGGCCTGAATGCTATTTGTGATAGTTAATAACCCATGGGATGTTTTTATTTTAATTATTTTTTTGTATCCCAGTAATCATGTCAAAGTTAAAGTGATAGTAGTCCAAATTTAACTTTCATGATTCAGAAGGGACATGCAATTTTAAGCAACTTTTTTTTAATGTACTTTTACAAATTTGCTTTGTTTTCTTGGTATTCTTAGTTGAGAGCTAAACCTAGGTAGGCTCATATGTTTATTTCTAAGCCATTGAAGGCCGCCTTTATATCTGAATGCATTTGACAATTTTTCATGGCTAGAGGGCGTTAGTTCATGTGTTTCAAATAAATAACATTGTGCTCATGCACGTGGAGTTATTTAAGAGTCAGCACTAATTGCCTGAAATGCAAGTCTGTCAAAAGATCTGCGATAAGGAGGCAGTCAGCAGAAGCTTAGATACAAGGTAATTACAGAGATACAAATGTTATTAATATAACTGTGTTGGTTATACTGGGGAATGGTAAATAAAGGAATTATCTATGTTTTTAAACAATACCATTTTTGGTGTTTACTATCCCTTTAAGCTTTATATCCAGTATTCATGAAGAGCAGCTGAATTATGACATTCAGTCCAGTTTTTATACTGACTAATGCTGAAAACATCCAGGCCCATGAAATTAAGCACTAATAAACATTTAAGCATCCCTGATGGCATTTGACCTCTCTGTAGGCCTGATATTCAAACCTTCACCTGCCTGGAGAGAAATCACACAAAATCTTTGGAATTTTTTTAGACCTTGTATTGTAATGTAGGAGTCTATGTTTCACTTAGAACACTGCATAGCAACATAAACTTTTCTCAAGATAAAATGTGTGTTTCTAAAAAAAAATTTTAAGGGCCTCGTCATAATGATGAGACTTCTGGGAATATCTTGCCTGAGCAGCGAGGTTTTGAATATCAGTCTCTGTAAGTGACTTCAGAGAGTGAAATATCTTATTGTACAGATTTGTATTAGATTTTCTATTAAAGGGACATTCAAGACCAAAAAAAACCTTTCATGATTTAAATAGGGAATGTAATTTTAAACAACTTTCCAATATACTTTTATCACCAATTTTGCTTTGTTCTCTTGGTATTCTTAGTTGAAAGCTAAACCTAGGAGGTTCATATGCTAATTTCTTAGACTTTAAAGACTGCCTCTAATCTGAATGAATTTTGACCACTAGAGGACATTAGTTCATGTGTTTCATATAGATAACATTGAGCTCATGCACGTGAAGTGACCATGGAGTAAGCACTGATTGGCTAAAATGCAAGTCTGTCAAAAGAACTGAAATAAAGGGGCAGTCAGCAGAAGCTTAGATACAAGGTAATTACAGAGGTAAAACGTGTATTATTATAACTGTGTTGGTTATGCAAAACTGGGGAATGGGTAAAAAAAAAGGCTTATCTTTCTTTTAAAACAACAACATTTCTGATGTTGACTGTCCCTTTAAGTCTAAACCTGTTCTATTTCCCTGTGTGTTAGGGCATAAAGACCACTTAGTGAAAGGAATACCCTTGATATGCTCTTTCTCCTTCTCTGTACCAGTTGGCCAGTCTGTGCTTTCTTCTTCCTCAACCTTATGTGCCGGATGTTCGTTGTAAAAATTGAAACCAAAAAATCCATGAAATGGATTAGATGCAAGTTTGTGAGGCTTTACTACTAGTCAGTGCTTTCAGATTAGCCTGTAACTTCTTGTTTATTCCTATGGTGTTTGTAAACCCAGTGATGAATTGAGAGCAATGTAAATGTTCTTTTAAAATACATGTAAACACAAACACATGTTGGCAATATGATACCTTTGAAAAGTTGTAATTTTTTCACACCTTAAAATTTTCTAAGGTGGAAATGTTTTTGATAAATAAAAAAATGTATTTAAGTAATTTAATGTGTACTATCACATGAATGACACATTGGGGGATATTTATCAAGCTGTCAACCGCAAATATGCTGGAATTCTGCAGCGTAATTGTGGAGAGCTTGATCCAGCCTAGTTATCAAAGCCTACAGACCGGCAAAAGTTAAAATCTGTGACGTAACATACGATCCGCCAGTCTCAATCCAACACAGATCAATGCTTATGTCATTACAGATGTTCCAAATACACATTCAGCACTATTTGACACTTTTTAAAAGTTATCAAATAGTTAACTGGTACGCTCGTGGCTATTCTAGCCCAGCGTACCTGGTTTTCAATCCTCCACCCTGGAGGCCGCGGATGCCATAGGAATCAATGGGAGTCTGAAAGCAGCAAAAGCTTATGTTCGATGCTTATAAAAGCTTGTAGTTAGTGACTAGCGCCTAGATTAGTATACCGGCTACACTATAAATAGACCCCCTAACTGGGTCCTACACAAAGTTCAAAACAAATAGTATATAGGAGCGCCAATGGCTTAGTTATACGCCAGGTTACAATGTGGTTATACACCACTTGGTATGATTGAGCAGGGTGTAACACAAATTCGCAAGTCCAACTTGCAATATATAACCTCAGTCTCTGAATGAATCTTAGTGAAATAGTATTTAATCAACATATATTAAAATCATGAACATGAAAGAGACAGACCAAATACTACATATAAAATGAATTAATACTGGATAAAAATGATTAATAAATAGAAGTTAGTAATAAGATCAAAAAACAATAGATATAGACATTACTATATCCATGGACCCCCAACTAATGGGTGGGTTTCTTGAGGATTCAAATATCTGGTAATATAAACCAAATAATGAGGGATATGCGATGAATAGCCCAAAAGAAAGGAAAAATAAAATAAAAATGAAAATAAAAATTGTTTGATCAATACCGGTATGATAAAAAAATGTTTAAAAACAGTGCTAATAATATAGATGTCAATAGTAGTTCAAAAACAAACTAAAAAATGTTAAGTGTATCCAATGTGTGATTAAGCAAATCAAAAAAACAAAAAGATAAGTGATAACAAATACATAAAAAATATATGTGATTAACCCACAAATGGGTGATGCAAAACAATTTATACGGGGAGGGAGAGTGTTATCCCAACTAGGGATAATAATCTGTGACCCTGTGAGTCAAACGTTAATCAATAAATCAATATAACATAATAACATCAATATAGCATTTTACAATGTCCAGAGTTAGGTGATTGGGATCCAGAGGAATCCGGGTGGAACTTATATCCAAATATAGTGACGTAAAATAAAATCCAGATAAATCCAAATAATTCCAGTTGTAATAAATTCAAAGTGTCCAAATAAAAAATAAAAAATAAAAGCATTTGCAAAGTCAGTTAGTGTCCAAATCCTAAGTCCAAATTCGGTACCAAGAAGTATAGACAGTTACATTAAAAGAAAAAAGAAACAGGCGATATACAAAATGCATTTAGGGTAGAGTCTATTGGTAAACTAACTCACCCAAATATAGTGGTCCTGGGGGTATATTGAGCCTCACAAATTCTGCTTAGAATTCCGTCTCCGTGTTTCAGCCCTTAGATAGGGCCTTTTTCAAGACATAGTGAGGCTCAAGAGATACTGACCTTTTATACGGTTTTGTCGGAGGGATGGCCTGTGTTTTTGGCGCCAAAATCGTTCGTATTTAAATCTACTATTAAATTTAATCTACTATTAAAAATGACTCAAACAAAAAAAAAAATAAAGGCTGTTACAAAAAAACCCCCACTAAATTATGGGGAAAAAAAACACTGTATGAACAATAAAAATGAATTACACCTAATCTAATAGCTCTATCAAAATAAAAAAGCCCCCCAAAATAAAAAAACCCTAGCCTACAATAAACTACCAATGGCCCTTAAAAGGGCCTTTTGCGGGGCATTGCCCCAAAGAAATCAGCTCTTTTACCTGTAAAAAAAAACCCACCACCCAACAAACCAACCCCCCAAATAAATAACCGATCTAAAAAAACCTAAGCTCCCCATTGCCCTGAAAAGGGCATTTGTATGGGCATTGCCCTTAAAAGGGCATTTATATGGGCATTGCCCTTAAAAGGGCATTTAGCTCTTTTACCTGCCCAGACCCTACGCTAAAAATAAAACCCACCCAAAAAAACTTAAATAAACCTAACACTAACCCCCAATGATCCACTTACAGTTTTTGAAGTCCTGCTTGAAGGATCCAGCCGGCAAGAAGTCTTCATCCGGGCGGCATGAAGTCTTCATCCGGGCGGCCTCTTCCATCTTCATCCATCCGGCGACGTCTTCATCCATGCGGCCTCTTCTATCTTCATCCATCCGGCACGGAGTGAGTCAATCCTGAAGACAACTGGAACTTGAATTTAAGTGACGTCATCCAAGATGGTATCCCTTGTTTTCCTATTGGCTTATAGGTTCCAATCAGCCAATAGGATTAGGGCTGCTAAAATCCTATTGGCTGTTCCAATCAGCCAATAGGATTTGAGCAGCTCTCATCCTATTGTCTGTTCCAATCAGCCAATAGGATGAGAGCCAATCCTGATTGGAACAGCCAATAGGATTTTAGCAGCTCTAATCCTATTGGCTGTTTGGAACCTTTCAGCCAATATGAATGCAAGGGATGCCATCTGGATGACATCATTTGCATTCAAGTTCCAGTTTACGGTGGTGACCGTATTGAAGAGGAGCTCCACGTTGGATGTCTTTAGGATAGACCCGCTCCGCGCTGGATGGATGAAGATAGAAGAGGTTGCATGGATGAAGACTTTGCTGGATGAATGAAGACTTCGCTGGATGGATGAATATTGAAGAGACCTTCCGGATGAAGACTTCTTGCAGCCCGGATGAAGACTTCTTGCAGGTTGGATGGATCCTTTAAGCGGAACTTCAAAAACTGTAAGTGGATCGTCGGGGGTTAGTGTTAGGTTTTTTTTTGTTTTTTTTGGGTGTGTTTTATTTTTAGAGTAGGGTCTGGGTAGGTAAAAGAGCTAAATGCCCTTTTAAGGGCAATGCCCATACAAATTCCCTTTTCAGGGCAATGGGGAGCTTAGGTTTTTTAGATAGGCTTTTTATTTGGGGGGATGGTTGGTTGGGTGGTGGGTTTTACTGTTGAGTGGTGTTTGTATTTTTTTTACAGGTAAAAGAGCTTATTTCTTTGGGGCAAAAGACCCTTTTCAGGACCATTAGTAGTTTATTGTAGGCTCGTGATTTTTTATTTTGGAGGGGCTTTTTTATTTTGAAAGGGCTATTAGATTAGGTGTAATTCATTTTTATTTTTGATACTGTGGTTTTTTTACCCGTAATTTAGTGAGGTTTTTTTGTAACTTAGCGTTTATTTTTTTGTAATTTAGTAATTTTTAATAGTAGATTTAAATAATTTGAGAAGGGTTAGGGTTTTTTAACATGTTATATAGTAAATTTAATTGTTAGTTTAATGTAATTTTAGTATAATAGTTAGGGTAGGTTAATTAATAGTTTAATATAGTTTGTTTTAATTCTACAGGTAAGTTTTAAATTATTATAAGATAGGGATGTTGTAATTTTAATGTAAAGTTAACGGGTTTTTAGGTTTAGGGGTTAATAGCTCCATTTTGTTTATGGCAGTGGGCTGGCGGTTTAAGGGTTAATAGGTTTAGTTAATGGTAGTGATGTGGGAGGCCAGAGGTTTAGGGGTTAATAACTTTATTTAGGTGGCGGCGGGGTCTGCGAGCGGCGGGATAGGGGTTAAACATTTTAGTATATACACATTAAAAAGGGAGAGAATCTTTTGGGTAAACTGTCTCTTTAAAGGGCCATGAAATCCAAAAAATATCTTTCATGATTTGGATAGAGAATACAATTTTAAACAACTTTCCAATTTACTTCTATTATTTCATTTGCTTCCTTCTCTTGTTTTTCTTTGATGAAAGGTTTATCTATGAAAGCTCAGGAGCAGCAAAGAACCTAGGTTCTAGCTGCTGATTGGTGGATGCATATACATATACCAATTGTCATTGGCTCACACATGTGTTCAGTCAGCAACCAGTAGTGCATTGCTGCTCATTCAACAAAGCATACCAATAGAACAAAGAAAAATAATTAATAGGAGTAAATTAGAAAGTTGATTAAAATTGCATGCTCTATCTGAATCATGAAAAAAAATGGGTTTCGTATCCCTTTAAGTATACAGTACTTTTTACAAAGATCCCTACATATAATAAGTGATAATGGGGGATATTTATCAAAGCCTCAACTATGCTGCATTCGCGGCACCAATACGCTCGCCTAACATCGCTGCCGCAGACCTGAATACGCTCTTTATATTTATAAAAAAAGCTGGCAAAAAGCCGCCCACCAAGTACAGGGCGGTGAGCACTGGACTGTTGGTAACTAACAGTCATCGATCTCGCTGCTATTCAGCTTTTTACCAACTTTATTTATACCCTGTCAGTAAACGCTGCCACTACACTAAAATGTATATTTAGTACAATAAAAAGTATCATTGCTCAATGCAATACTCCTGTTATTTTGATTTATATATATATATATATATATATATATATATATATATAAAATATAATTATATACAGTGGTGGTAAAATATCACCATGGTTTACTAGTTAGGGGTTAAAAGTAGGGATGGGTGAATGTGTTTATATTCGAATTTGAATGTTAGAACAAATATTACTGTAGAAATTCGATTTACATAATCAAATGTTGATAAGAACAAATATTCATAAAAATTCTATTATCGAATGATATTTACAGTTTTCTAATGTCACATTCGAATTCGAATGTGACATTCGAATTTGAATGTGACATTCGAATTTGAATATGACATTCAAATTCTAATATGACATTTATATGACATTTATAAAACACAGTTTTAGACTAGAAATACTATTTGGAGTTCGAATGCTACATTCAAAGTCGAATATGACATTTGAATTTGAATATTACATTTATACAACACAGTTGTGGACTAGAAAAACTTTTTGGAATTTGAATGTGACATTTGAATTTGAATGTGACATTCAAATTCAAATATTACATTTATAAAACACATTATTAGACTAGAACTGCTATTTCGAATTTGAATGTAGTATTCCAATTTGAATATTACATTTATTAAACACAGTATTAGACTAGAAATACTATTTCAAATTTGAATGTGACACTTGAATTCGAATGTAGCATTCAAATTCGAATATTACATTTATAAAACAATTGTAGACTAGAAATACTATTTCAAATTCGAATGTGACATTCGAATTCGAATATTACATTTCGAAATTGAATGTGATATAAAATACATAATTAAACATTCTATTATTCGAATGAATATTTTCGTATGTTATTGAAAAATTTTAAAACGAAAATTTGAAAATAGAATGTTAAAATATTATATAAACAATCGAAATTTGATACAAAGAACAAATGTATAAAGATTAATTTTTAAATTTTGAATTTTTAGAAACATTCGCCCAACCATAGTTAAAAGTTAATAACCCAGAGGAAAAATTTTACTAGTCCACTCAATGTTAAAGAGAGGAAAAATTTATATTTCTAAGTAGTCCGCTGCAATTTCTAAGTCATCCGGGACTAGTGGACAAATGTTCATTTGACAAGAAAATCTAATTTTAGTCTCGTTTTAACTAAAAAAAGAATCTGAATGAATGCACCAACGAAAATAAAGAAAATAAAAAGATACGGATGAAAATTCTTAGTATTCATTTTTCTCTTTTTTTTTTTTTCTTTTTAAGCATTTATTACTTACCTTAAGGTGCTCTCTATGCTCTGGAGAGGTAAGTATTGTAGCTACAGGTGAACTTTTCACCAGTAGCTTTGAATAATTTACATTAGTTTTAACCAAAATGAACGTAAACTTTTAACAAAAATTTGATTTTCTTTTTTTTTTTTTTATCTAAACAAACACCAAATCGTGCAACCAACAAATATTCAGGGAAGTGAATTTCCCTGATTATTACGAACAAAAATTTTATTCAAAGCATCATTTTCCTCCTTGCACTTGTCTAACATATATACATATTTGAAAAACAGATATTAATTTTGTTATTCACTATATACTAACGCAATATAAAGAAAACTAAAATATACTGACAAAATGTAATAGATAGATAAATGGATAGATAGATGGATAGATAGATGATATTTAGATAGAAAGATGATAGATAAATAGTAGATATATAGAAATATAGATGATATATACAGGGAGTGCAGAATTATTAGGCAAGTTGTATTTTTGAGGATTAATTTTATTATTGAACAACAACCATGTTCTCAATGAACCCAAAAAACTCATTAATATCAAAGCTGAATAGTTTTGGAAGTAGTTTTTAGTTTGTTTTTAGTTATAGCTATTTTAGGGGGATATCTGTGTGTGCAGGTGACTATTACTGTGCATAATTATTAGGCAACTTAACAAAAAACAAATATATACCCATTTCAATTATTTATTTTTACCAGTGAAACCAATATAACATCTCAACATTCACAAATATACATTTCTGACATTCAAAAACAAAACAAAAACAAATCAGTGACCAATATAGCCACCTTTCTTTGCAAGGACACTCAAAAGCCTGGCATCCATGGATTCTGTCAGTGTTTTTATCTGTTCATCATCAACATTGCGTGCAGCAGCAACCACAGCCTCCCAGACACTGTTCAGAGAGGTGTACTGTTTTCCCTCCTTGTAAATCTCACATTTGATGATGGACCACAGGTTCTCAATGGGGTTCAGATCAGGTGAACAAGGAGGCCATGTCATTAGATTTTCTTCTTTTATACCCTTTCTTGCCAGCCACGCTGTGGAGTACTTGGACGCGTGTGATGGAGCATTGTCCTGCATGAAAATCATGTTTTTCTTGAAGGATGCAGACTTCTTCCTGTACCACTGCTTGAAGAAGGTGTCTTCCAGAAACTGGCAGTAGGACTGGGAGTTGAGCTTGACTCCATCCTCAACCCGAAAAGGCCCCACAAGCTCATCTTTGATGATACCAACCCAAACCAGTACTCCACCTCCACCTTGCTGGCGTCTGAGTCGGACTGGAGCTCTCTGCCCTTTACCAATCCAGCCACGGGCCCATCCATCTGGCCCATCAAGACTCACTCTCATTTCATCAGTCCATAAAACCTTAGAAAAATCAGTCTTGAGATATTTCTTGGCCCAGTCTTGACGTTTCAGCTTGTGTGTCTTGTTCAGTGGTGGTCATCTTTCAGCCTTTCTTACCTTGGCCATGTCTCTGAGTATTGTACACCTTGTGCTTTTGGGCACTCCAGTGATGTTGCAGCTCTGAAATATGGCCAAACTGGTGGCAAGTGGCATCTTGGCAGCTGCACGCTTGACTTTTCTCAGTTCATGGGCAGTTATTTTGCGCCTTGGTTTTTCCACACGCTTCTTGCGACCCTGTTGACTATTTTGAATGAAACGCTTGTTTGTTCGATGATCACGCTTCAGAAGCTTTGCAATTTTAAGAGTGCTGCATCCCTCTGCAAGATATCTCACTATTTTTGACTTTTCTGAGCCTGTCAAGTCCTTATTTTGACCCATTTTGCCAAAGGAAAGGAAGTTGTCTAATAATTATGCACACCTGACATAGGGTGTTGATGTCATTAGACCACACCCCTTCTCATTACAGAGATGCACATCACCTAATATGCTTAATTGGTAGTAGGCTTTCGAGCCTATACAGCTTGGAGTAAGACAACATGCATAAAGAGGATGATGTGGTCAAAATACTCATTTGCCTAATAATTCTGCACTCCCTGTAGATAGATGATAGATAGATAGATGATAGATAGATAGATAGATAGATAGATACATAGATATATAGATGATGGATAGATAGATAGATAGATAGATAGATAGATAGAAAACATCCCTCTTTTGAAAGAGTGGTCACCCTCAGCTGATCACCTAAAGCACTGGTCACTGCATTATTTATTAAAGCTTCTATCTCATCCTCTGCTTCACTTAGTGATGAATAAGACCTCTCATTTGAAAGAAAGAAAGAAAGAAAGAAAGAAAGAAAGAAAGAAATGATCTTTTATGAATGATGTCTGAAATGTCTGTCTAATGTTTTTTGATAAAGATAGTGGCCCAACTAAGCAACAAGTACCCATGGGGACCCACCCTTTACAGCCATTTTGGGCATCATCTACCAACCCCAAATAGCACACACTACCTTAAGTAGCTGCATCATTACTTATACATATTTTGCTCCCATTCTGCTCTCTAAATTGATTTAAAAAGTAAATTCCCATGACCTACTACTTTATGAGCTGTATTTCTAGCACAATAAAGCTTTTACTTATGTTTTTTTTTTTCCCAATTACAAATAGAAACATGCCATAATCATATGAACTGTCTCACTAATATTTCAAATAGTTGGTTATTTTTTACAAACTGTTTTTCCATTCATTTTAGGCTTGGATGCTGATGGGATATACAGAGTTAGTGGAAATCTATCTACAATACAGAAGTTACGATTTGTTGTAAATCAGGGTAAGTCATTCTTAAAATAATATATGTGTCATACATTTCTTTAATATAAACGTGATCTTCTTGGAGTTTATTTTGTTTTCATTGAAATTGTAATCAGTGTTGAATTCTTCCATGTAGTCTTTGATGATAATGTTTTCAGCTTATCTGGAAATGAAAGGAAAAAAAAGTTTAGTGGTTAGCTTTTGAACTTTTCTAAGCAATAATGGTCACAGGGGAAGACATTTCCTGGCAATTGATGATTGTCTTGTAGAACTAAAAGCCTATGGCGCAAGATACTCCATCATTAAGAACAGGAAATGCCCATCCCATAGGTCACAGGAGCTATTGTGAGAATTCCCTGCCAATTAGGTATTCAACTTTAAAACAATTATTTTATCTGAGAACGTATAGTTTAACCATTGGATGACACTAGAATATGAAAAAAAAATAGTGCCTTAAAAATTACATTTTTATACTATATTATTACCCCTATTACAGTGAACACTTATTTCCCTGAAGTTTGTCATTTCAAATGTAAACAAATTAGACAAAAAAAAATGCAGTTATAACGTGTGTCAAAAGTATTATGCTAAAGATAGTGGTTTAAATGGAAAACAAATAAAAATAAATCATAAACCTGTGATTATATATAATCAGAAACTTCTACAAAGATTTTCACATGAATTCATAATTTGTTGGAAAATGTACATTATGAGTGTAATGCCTTATATTACTACTATTAAGTACTTTTTTTTATGCATGTATATACAAATATATTATATCATGGTTTATTATGTTAACTGGAAAACTGTGCTTGCCCATTTGTTATTAAATCAACTTCAAGGGTGTTAACCTCAAAAGATCAATAAAGCTTCAAAAAAGTTGGTGGGCACTAACTAGAAATTGTGATGTTTCTGGATCAGTCACCCCTTCCTCAGTGTTTGCCTCTGAAACATTACAATTCATTTATTAAACTATATATACTTTATAAAATATATATCCTTATATATACAGTACATTGATGTCTAGAGCATACCACCTCCCATGTTATATATACAGTATCTCACAAAAGTGAGTACACCCCTCACATTTTTGTAAATATGTTATTATATATTTTCATGTGACAACACTGAAGATATGACATTTTGCTACAATGTAAACTAGTGAGTGTATAGCCTGTATAATAGTGTAAATTTGCTGTCCCCTCAAAATAACTCAACACACAGCCATCAATGTCTAAACCATTGGCAACAAAAGTGAGTACACCCCTTAGTGAAAATGTCAAAATTGGGCCCAATTAGCCATTTTCCATCCCTGGTGTCATGTGACTCGTTAGTGTTACAAGGTCTCCAGTGTGAATGGGGGCCAGGTGCGTTTAATTTGGTGTTATTGCTCTCACACTCTCTCATACTGGTCACTGGAAGTTCAATATGGCACCTTATGGCAAAGAACCCTCTGAGGATCTGAAAAAAAGAATTGTTTCTCTACATAAAGATGGCCTAGGCTATAAGAAGATTGCCAAGATCCTGAAAATGAGCTGCAGTATGGTGGGCAAGACCATACAGCGATTTCACAGGACAGGTTCCACTTGGAACAGGCCGCACCATTGTCGACCAAAGAAATTGACTGCACATGCTCAGTGTCATATTCAGAGGTTGTCTTTGGGAAATAGATGTATGAGTGCTGCCAGCATTGCTGCAGAGGTTGAAGAGGTGGGGGGGTCAGCCTGTCAGTGCTCAGACCATACGCCGCACACTGCATCAAATTGGTCTGCATGGCTGTCGTACCAGCAGGAAGCCTCTTCTAAAGATGATGCACAAGAAAGCCTGCAAACAGATTGCTGAAGGCAAGTAGACTAAGGACATAGATTACTGAAACCATGTCCTGTGGTCCAATGAGACCAAGATAAACTTATTTGGTTCAGATGGTGTCAAGCGTGTGTGGCGGCAACCAGGTGAGGAGTTCAAAGACAAGTGTGTCGTGCCTACAGTCAAGCATGGTGGTGGGAATGTCATGGTCTGGGCCTGCATGAGTCCTGCTGGCACTCGGGAGCTACAGTTCATTGAGGGAACCATGAATGCAAACATGTACTGTGACATACTGAAGCAGAGCATGATCCCCTCCCTTCGGAGTATTCAGTATTCCAACATGATAACGACCCCAAACACACCTCCAAGACGACCACTACCTTGCTAAGGAAGCTGAGGGTAAAGATGATGGACTGGCCAAGCATGTCTCCAGACCTAAACCCTATTGAGCATCTGTAGGGCATCCTGAAATGGAAGGTGAGGGAGCGCAAGGTCTCTAACATCCACCAGCTCCGTGATGTCATCATGGAGGGGTGGAAGAGGACTCCAGTGGAAACCTGTGAAGCTCTGGTAAACTCCATGCCCAAGAGGGTTAAGGCAGTGCTGGAAAATAATGGTAGCCACACAAAATATTGACACTTTGGGCCCAATTTGGACATTTTCACTTAGGGGTGTACTCATTTTTGTTGCCAACGGTTTTAACATTAATGGCTGTGTGTTGAGTTATTTTAAGGGGAAGGCAAACTGTTATACAGGCTGTACACTCACTACTTTGCATTATAGCAAAGTGTCATTTCTTCAGTGTTGTCACATGAAAAGATATAATAAAATATTTACAAAAATGTGAGGGGTGTACTCATACTGTATATATATATATATATATATATATATATATATATATATATATATATATATATATATACACACACACATAGACACACACACATAACATGGGAGGTGGTAAACTATGGACATCAATAATAGTAATTGGTTTCAAGTACAGAGGCTAGATTAAGTAGAGCGCTAAATTAACACACGCCTGCAAAAGGTCAAATTTGCCTGTTTGCGGGTGCTCAATAATTAACCGGCCCTTACAAGAGGCTGGTTATTGTTACCGCAATCTCTGGTTATTTTCTAAAAGTGCCCCAAATGCCCTTAAAATAGAGGGCATTTTAGTTTTTTTATAAAAAAGTAGCTTTTTTTTTAATAAAAAACAACTACACTAGGCAGTTTTTTTATCTAAAGTTAGTGGTCGTGGGGTGTTAGAAAAAAACAGCACTGAAAAGTGCCTTTACATTGCAATCTATGAGAACTGTGTGGTCCCAGTAAATATATAGGTATATGACTATATGCATATATATTTATGTATTAATATGTGTATGTACACATATTAACACACATATATATGCATATACATATATATTTACAAATGCTGCAATCGCTGCACGACTTTGCTACACCACCTTTGCTACACTTTAGTTCTAATGCCATCTCTGATTGCATCAGAACGAGGTTCCAATTGGAACTTATTGAACCGCGCTATTGCGAGCGCAATGCTTTCTAGCGAACGGGAGCTTGCGTTTGCATTGCTGTTAATTTGTAATACAAGTGCACATTAGCGATATTTAGCACTCCACTTGTAATCTGGCCCTATATGTTGATGAATGAGGGATTTGTAATTTTATGTACAGTTATAAAACATGAAAGAGACTTCACTATCCAATTCATGATGATCAAGGGTAAAATTTAGAAGCAACATCGTTTTAAATTTCTAGTGTTCCTAGGCAAAATGGCATAGTCAAAACAACCTAAAAATAGAATATAAAGAATTAAATTAATAAAAGTGATACAGACCCACTATTAAGTGAGATATAGGGGCCGATTTATCATATGTCTGGCGGACATGATCCACTGTTGGCATTTATCATTGCACAAGTAGTTCTGGCCGCTAGCAGGGAGTGTCAATCAACCCGATTGTATTCGATCGGGTGGATTGATGTCCGCAGCCTCAGAGGCAGCAGACAAGTTAAGAAGCAGCGGTCTCCTTCTTAACTCCCGATTCTGGCGAGTCTGAAGGCTCGCACGGAGACAGGTGTATACGGCTTCATTCTGGTCGTGATAAATCGGCCCCATAGAATGTAAGAAAAACTTACCATTAAGTAACAGGGACATAGACCAAATATTATTTTGTCTAATGAAGAATCTACTCCTGTCAAAAAAACATTTTTATGAATTAAACTGGTATTTATAAAATGACAAAAATATTAATTTACATTACCCCCTCTTGATTCACATAACAAAACTGTATCTCTGTATTTTATATAGTTTTTAATTATACTAGCTCATAAGTCAGGCAAAAATATACATGCATTACATATGTTCACAAAACAGGCATGTCTCATTCATTTGTAGAAAAAAACCATTTACATGCTGTTTTATTTATAAGCTAGATATTTTATTTATTTGCACTTCCCATAGAACATCAACAGCAAAACACTATGTTATTCTTTTTTTCTGTTCCACAAGAGAAACTGTGATATAAAGCAATGTTCCTTACATGTGATAAGATTATCTTTTAGTCATGATTATTTTTCCTATTAAAAGTAAGAAGTCATATAAACAAGTGAGTCCGTTAGAGTCTAACATTTACAGTGTCTTAAAACTTTTATCAGGCATTTATATTCAGTATTGCTGCAAAGTGATTTAGGGCTACATTATCTAAGTACCCTGTAGGAAGCCTTCAGAACAGCTACAAACTATTAGTGGGTGAGTATGTTGCAGGCTGTCCTGTCATAATGCTGTCATTGTATTAGCCATGCACACTGTAAGACTACAGATCTTGGTACAGGTATCCCACACACCACAAACCTGCAGGTCTTCCTAGTGCCGCATATTGTCCTCATATAGGGCTAGATTATGTGTGGAGCGCAAATTAGCTCTCCTGCTCAAGTGATAACATGGCTAGATGTAGGCTTTTTGTACACTTGTATTATGAGTTGACAGTAAAAAGTTTGTGCACAAAAATATCTCAATGGTGTTTTTATCCCCTAGACTTCAATGGAGCAAGCAAACTGCAAAAAAAAAAAAAAAAAATGAATACTCATGCTCACTCACTAAGGGCTCCATTTATGAAGCAGCGAACGCCTGAAATGGAAGTTAAAAAGCAGCGGTCGTAAGAATGCTGCTCCTTAACCTGTCCGCCACCTTCTAGGTGGCGGATTGAAATCATCCCGATACGATCGGGATGATTGACAGCTTCTGCTAGTGGCCGATTGGCTACCAGTAAGCAGGGGGCAGCATTGAACAAGCATTTCACTAGAAATGCTTGTTCAATGATAAATGCAGACAGTGTATGCTGTTGGCATTTAGCGATGTCGAGCGGACATGATTCGCTATAGCGAATCAAGTCCGCTCGACATAGAGTAAACTACCCCTATGAGCACTCAAGACCGCTAAGCCCGACATGAAATATTAATATTTCATATTCCAATGTTCTTCTTATCTGTATATACCTATATATATATATAAATATATATATATATATATATATATATATATATATATATATATATATATATATATTCGTATAGATATTTAGGCATAGATATGTATTTTACATGAACAGTATCAGATATATATAGAAATATATATTTAATAATAAAAACTACAGTATTTTGTATGTGAAGAACATAGGAATGTAAAACGTGTTTTGCTCTTCAGGTTTTGCCATTTACATTTTAATACAGTCAGGTTAGCACACATGAAAACTTAATCTTAAGGTGCGTTATTAAAGTGTTAAATATTTAAAAAAAAATAAAATGTATTAAAAATTATAAAAACATCCTGTTCAATATTCTAAATAATCCATAAAATATATCTATATATTTTACAGTATGTTTACTAAAAAAAAATATTGTTTTTATTACCCAAATGTTTACCCATTACAAATTGATATAAAGCATACATTGGAGGTGTATCTTGGACATAGGGGCATAAGTATAGGGCTCTCAGAAGTCTCATTGGGACTGGGCCTATTCTTCCAATCAGTAGAAGCTTTGTTACTACAGGGGACCTGATAGGGCACAGACTCCACCTGCATCATGCCTAGTTTATCTGTGGGCCCACTGCACCCAGTAAAATGAATGGATTGCCTTTACAATATGGTGGCCGGATTTCCAAGATGGTTACCTTGGTGTTGGTATACAGAAAACCTGTCATATTTGTACAGCATAGCTGTGAAAATGCATAACACAAAGACAAATGTTGACTAAAATGTGCCTTTAATTAATGCTAATGGATTGGAACACTTTAGAAAAGGAAGAAACCCTATAGCTGAGTTTCAGTTTTTCACACAACAATCTAATGTAATTTGTAAACCCAATATGAATCTGGTAAAAAAAAAAAAAATCAGAGTTGATATCTATGTTCATTAGTTTATTTTTGCATATACTCACAATAATTTGTATCCCCCCCCCCCCCCCCAAACTACTACACAGATGACAGGATGAATCACACACTTTTATTTTTGTATCTGCAAAATGTCAAAAAATCATAACTAGTCAACATTTTAAACAAATACGGTGTAATAATAGAAGATAAATATCTAGAATAATTTCATGTAGTAAAAGTTGTAATAAAATAATTGGGCTTCACAAATACATTGTATAATGAAGTTGCAGACTGCAAGCATATTAACAACTGTGTGTGTCTAATAACTAAACTATGCAACTAAATAATTTAATAATAACGAAAATGCCTGCTTGATTAATTGTTGCAGGGTAAAATTTACAATAAACCTGTCTTGATCAGGGCCTCACAGAAGCACTATTACTGTCTGTGCAGTTGTTTAACAAGAATTTAATTGGAAAGATAAGTGAATGCACATTTAAAAGTATTGTTAATTTGCTTTATAATCACCCCATTCTTCAAATTATTGACAGTACCAGGCAAAAAATAAAACCTTTACTTTTACGAGTATTATTTCCTTATGAACACCATAAACTTTAGCGTTGTAATTGGAAGATTTATAGATAGTAAAGAAGCATAACAATAGTTTGCAATTCATAGATTTTTCTACTTTCATTACATAAATCTAGTTTAATATTTTTGCATTAAACAAATACAATGTGAAAGAAATGCTTAATAAGAAATGATTTAATTTTTATTTTTTTTAACTTTACCCTTTAAGAACTTGGTCCAGGAAGCAGCACTTTAATCTGGTTCACTTTGAAAGATGGTTCATAACCAGTTAAAATTATATACTTCCTATTATAAACAGTCTCAGAGAGTGCAGTGTATATATATATATATATATATATATACATATATATATATATATATATATATATATATATATATATAGAGAGAGAGAGAGAGAGAGAGAGAGAGAGAGAGAGAGAGAGAGATGATAGATAAGCAATTATATAACAAGAATCATGTTTTTATATATACTGTATATATATATATGTATTTCTTTTGTGAAATGATTATCACAGCTTTGGTGAATGGGCTAATGGACTGAATTGGGAATTCCTTGGACATATAGGAAGTTGTTTCACATTGATCTAAGCATGCTATGCCTTTGGATCTTACAGTTTTAACAAATATAGGCCGGAGAGTTTGTTATAAAATACACATTAATCTTATGAAAGTGAAGGATCAAAATGTATTTACAATTATGGCAGAGATAAAAGCATGAAATTAAAATCCTCAATTTCATAATTAAGACAAAATAAATGATTCCATAGGCAATCAGTACATGTAGGCAAGTATCCCCACCTGCTTTTACCCAGAAAAACTCTATATACACTTACCAATGCAGCAGAGGATTCTGGGTAAGATATGCAAATTAGATATGCAACATCTCAGGCTTTTTGCTTCTTATACTGTGTAATACACAGCAGTCCCTTAATTGGGTAAGTGCAGCAAATACAAAACCACTTCTGGACAGCTGTTTCGTTCTTATTAGAACTCTTCAGCAGATGATAGGTTTTTTATTTCTGCTAAGTAAAGCTTATTCCAGGGCAAAATCTTAAAGTGATGTTAAATCCTAGCGTTTGGGAAACGCTAGGATTTACAATCGTAACAAATAAAGGGGACTTTCATTCATGAAGTATAAAATACTTCATTCTGAAAGCCCCTTTATTTGTTAGCAGTGTTTGCTGCGCTGAGCTGCTAAAGGCAGCCCACGGACAGAACTCTATTTGGCTGAGAGGTGACGTTTCCACCTCTTAGCCAATAGCCGTGCGGGAAATACAGCTTGGCGCCAGGTTTTGCGGCGCCAAGCTGTATTTTCCGCACTGCTATTGGCTTAGAGGTGGAAACGTAACCTCTCAGCCAAATTGCGTTCTGCCGTGGGCGGCCTTTAGCAGCTCAGCGCAGCGAACGCTACTAACAAATAAAGGGGCTTTCAGAATGATGTATTTTATACTTCATGAATGAAAGTCCCCTTTATTTGTTACAATGGTAAATCCTAGCGTTTTGCAAATGCTAGGATTTACCATCACTTGAAGGCTAAAGACAAGTTTGAAAACTAGAATCAAATGCATGTAAATTCTACTGAATAGCATGATTTGTGTATATGCTTAAAAACAAATGTTTCTATCAGCGCTGAGTGCTGCATGTAGCATTCATTCTCAACTACAATTATCTGTATTTTAGGGATCACTTTCTATGGAAGTAAGCTCGCAACTCACAGGGTATTCCTAGTTCAGCTCATTACATTAAATCATTCTGGGCAAGATTACAAGTCGCGCGGCAAATCAGTTGGGAAAACTAAGCACCCGTTTTGGCTTTTTTGCATTTGGGGTTGCGCAGCTATTACAAGTTGAAAAATAACTTATTTTGCCCGCGCGTTAAGCCGCGTAATGCAAACTGCCAAATCGCATGGCCGTTCACATATTCCCCATAGAAGTCAATGGAGAAGACAAATATAAATAAAAAAACACAAAGAAGCCAATGATGTATTATCCTTGAAAAGTGTACATGAAAATGTGAATATTTCATATTGCGAAAATGTTTTCGCAACGGAATATGTTCTATTTAATTCTAAATAAATATTTCTCTATATATCTGATTGTTTTTGGACTGATATATCTATTTATTGCGAGATATGTATATGAATAAATATATGTGTAGATAGCTTGAGATCTATTTGCGAAAATCTCTTTGAAAATTCATCTGAGATATTGTTTAATGTGCATAAGATTGTAATGTGAAATAATTTCATTATCTCCATAGTTACATATCTCTATTTATTTATTTTTTCTAACACCCGATATCTCGTATCTTTGAGCCCTTATAACTTTTGTGTGCAATATTTTTTTTTAAATAATTTTTATTAGACAATGTTAATATGAGTGTAACTGTACTTTGTAATGCATTTTTTAAATGTTTTTTTAAACTTTTTTTTTTTTTTTTTTTAATATTTTTATTGAGGTTTGAAAAAGGCTTACAAAATTCTTGAAATCAAGATAAAATATAAACAAAACAGTATCAGAATACAATCTTAACAGAGTTTAACGTGCCTTACAGTCTTCGAGCCTTCTGGTGGTCGCAAGGGGCCTCTTTTGGATCCCTTGATCTCCATAGAACGATATAAGGCTCCTTCAGAGTATAAGAGACCACTCATGGATCTCGTTTAGTAAACCTCAGTTTTATAGAGAGTAGTGTAAACAATTTAGATAAACTATAGGGAAGGGGTTAAAGAAAGTGATAGGAAGAGAGGAATGGGGGAAAGAATGAGGAGGTGGTGTTGCTGTACTTGGTGAGGTAGTTGTCAACTACTTTTCCTTTAGTTAAGACAGGTTGACTCGTTTAGGATTCTGTTTAGACAATTAGGGTTTCATGGATTTGGCGATGTATTTGTATTTCCCACCTTGTGTATGCTTTTAGGGTGCAAATAGGCAACAATGTTATGGTTCGTTTTGTTTAAGCGTGTTTAGTGTAGGGTGTTACAATTTAAGGTAGTGTTCCCATAGTGCTGTCATTTCAGCGTATACCTCCATTTTGGCATATTTAACAAAGTAAAACTCTTCTAGGTCAAGGAATTCTGAGACTCTCTTAGTCCATATCAATGTGGAGGGGACCTCCTTGCTTCTCCAATTTCTAGCTAATAGGTATCTAGCACTATTAGTCATGATGTAAAAAAGTTTGAGGCAATGTTTCTGTTTAATGTTGGGAGGTCTACTTAGTAAGCAGATTGTGGGGTCTAGAGGGAATTGGGTATCTAGAACTTTTTCTATTTCTCCAATTATGTCTCTCCAGTAGTTTTGGACCGCGTTACACCACCACCACATGTGAGCCAGGTTACCGCAGCTATGTCCGCATCTCCAACATTGCTTGGATGTGTTGCGGTATAGTCGGTGTAATTTAGTTGGGGAAAGATACCATCTGTGTAAGATTTTTAAGTTGATTTCCTGTATGGAGAGTGAGATTGAAGTTTTTGTGATATTTTGGAAAATGAATGTACTGGTTTGGGGTAAGATTGTTATACCTAGTTCGTCTTCCCATTTTTCTAGGAAGGGAGGGGTTTGGCCAGGAGAGTTTTGTGTTAATATTCTATAAATTAGTGCAAGAGTATGTGATATTGGCGGAGTCCTTATGCAGAGTTGCTCAAAGTTGGTTAGTGGTCGGACCATGTTTCTAGAGTGTTCATGTGTTGTTATGAAGTGATGGACGCGGGCATATTGGAACCAATTTTGGAAAAGAGAATATCCCATGTTAATCAAGTCCGCTTGCGGTAATAATTTTTCATTTGATATGATATAGTGAATAGGGATATCCCTATAGTATGAACCCGGGGTATCTTTTGTTGGAGGTGTTCCTAGTATGAATTGGCCATTATCTATGATTGAGGTTAGTGGAGAAGGTTTGGATGATATATAGGGGTGTGTAGCTATTGTGATTTCCCATATTTTATATGTTTCTGCAATCAGGTGTGAGTTATAATTAAGCTTTGTAGTCGGTTTGTCGAGATTCCAGCACTGTTTTCCTAGGTGTGGATTATTTGATAATGAGTGTTCTAATTGAACCCATCTTTTATGTTCGTAGTGTATGCACCAGTCAACTATCCTTTGCAAGAATATGGCTTGTCGGTACTTTGATATGTTAGGTATGCCTAGTCCTCCTTGGAGTTTTGGAGTTTGCATAATGTTTTTATTTATCCTGGGGGGACGACGACGCCAAACAAAGTCACTAAAAGCTTTCTGTAGGGTGGGAATGTAGTTTTTAGGGATTGGGATTGGTAGGGCCTGCAATATATATAGTAGTCATGGGAATATATTCATTTTTAGAACATTTATTTTGCCCAGCCAGGAGAGCTTTTTAGAGAGCCAGGATGATAGATCCCTGATAATTGCTTTTTGTATTGGTATGTAATTTTGTATATAGGTTTGTTCGATAGAAGTGGTTAGTTGTATTCCTAAGTAGTGTAGGGAGTGGGTTCGCCACGTAAATGGCATTAGAGTTTTAATATTTGCTAGAGCTGTGCTGGTTAATTTAATATTTAAGGCTTCGGATTTGGAAACATTTATAGAAAAGTTGGATAGTAACTGGAAGGTTTGAAATTCCTGTAAGAGGGGGGTTATTGAGGAGTCGGGGTTTGTTAACGTGAATAAGATGTCGTCGGCAAACAGAGACATTACATATGTTTGTGTGCCTACTTGTATTCCGCTAATTGAGGGGTTTTGTCTGATTTTTGTGGCCAAGGTTTCTATGAAGCAGGCGAACAATAAGGGAGATAGGGGGCAACCTTGCCTTGTGCCGTTGGTTATGTTGAATGTATTGGATAGTGTGCCATTGATAAGTAATTTTGCGTTGGGGTGGGAATATAAGGCAAATATTCTGTTAATGATCTTAGGTCCTAGACCCAGTTTAGTTAAAGTGGCTTTAAGGAAATCCCAGCCAACACGGTCAAAAGCCTTTTCGGCATCTATTGACAGAAGGATCCCTGGGACCTCCTTATCTTGCATATATTGAATTAAGTTGAGGGCCCTGACAGTGTTGTCCTTCGCCTCACGCCTGGGGACAAATCCCACTTGATCCTGATGGATCAGGTCTGGCAGTACCAGGTTCATTCTATTAGCCAATACCTTTGCGAACATTTTTACGTCTGAATTTATTAATGAAATAGGGCGAAAGTGAGAGGGATGCTCTAATGATTTGTTAGGCTTGGGGAGGAGAATGATGTGGGCTTCTAACAATGTAGGGGAAAACTGTTTAGACTCATCAATGTAATTGAAAATGAAGTAATGTGGGGGAGTAGTTCTTCCTGGAATGTCTTATAATATCGGTTGCTAAAACCATCCGGCCCTGGTGATTTCCCAGATGGGAGATCTTTAATGGCTAGTTTGATTTCTTCTGCGGTTATAGGGTCCTCTAGTTGGTTTTGTTGGTTAGTTGTAAGATGAGGCAAATTAAGAGATGATAAGTATGTATTTATGTCATCTGATAGAGCTGTTTGTGGACTTGCTGAATTGCCAGGGTTGGAGCGCAAGTTATATAGTTTTTGAAAGTATGTCCTAAAGGTATTTGTAATAGCCTGGGTTGAGAAGTGTGGTATATTGTTATCGTCCTTGATGTGTAGGATATAGTTTTTTTCTGTTTATATCTTAGGTAACGAGCAAGGGATCTGCCTGATTTATTGCGGCCTTCATAGTTCGCTTGTTGTAAGCGGAGTGCTTGGCGTTTATGTTCCTTATTTAGGTAGGACGCTAGTTTATCTTTTTCAGCTTGAATAGAAAGTAGGAGTTTGCGGTCGGTCGGGCAGCGTTTGTGTTTCTAATTTGTCAATTTCTGAGAGAAGTGTTGATAGAAATGCTTGCTTTTGTTTGTTAATGGAGGCCTTAATGGCCATAAGCTCACCTCGAATTACACATTTGTGGGCTTCCCATATATTTAACTGGGACGTGTCAACTGTAGTATTGTGGGTAAAGTATTCCAATATGGACTTAGATATTTGTTGGGATATTATAGGGTCGGAAAGGAGCTGTTCATCCAATCTCCATATATAATCATGTATGGGTTTAGACGGCCATGTTAACGTGCCTAATACTGATGCATGGTCTGACCATGTTATGGGGGTAATTTGGGTAGATGTAAATAGTGACAGGCCTGTGACGTGCGTGAGAATGTAATCAATTCTGGAGTATTGCTTGTGAGGGTATGAATAGAAGGTGTAGTCTTCTTTGTTAGGATGGTGGGTCCTCCATAAGTCTTGTGCTGTTAATTTTTTCAGTGAGGTGAGTGTACGAGTTATCTGTGAAGTAGGGACTGAGGAATTAGAGGAGGAGCAATCCAAAGGTGGGTTAAGTGGCATGTTAAGATCTCCGCAAATTATTAAGACACCTTTTTGGTGTTCTAAAATGAGATTAGTTATGTTGTTGATAAATTTGGCTTGCTTTGTATTAGGAGTGTATATAGATACCAACGTGACCGGGCGGCCATATAGTAAGCCTACTAGGATAATATACCTACCAGCTTTGTCTCTGAGGATTTTAAGTTCTTTAAAAGGGACATTTTTCTTTATCAGTATTCCCACTCCATACTTTTTAGATTTGGGATGGGAGGCATAAAAGCAGGTGCCGAATTTGAGGGTAAATGTGAGGGGCTCTCTTCCTTTACGGAAGTGTGTTTCTTGGAAAAACAGCAGGTCTGACCTGTATCTGTTAAAGTCTCTCAAGGCCTGTGTTCTTTTTGAGGGGATATTGAGTCCCTTTGCGTTTATAGATTGAATCCGTATTAAGTTGGTGGGTGGTTTTCTATGTGAGTGTTCAGCCATTAGGATAATGCGGTGTGAGCTTGAGGTAGTTGTCTATGGAGTATATTAATTCAGTGTTTGTGTAGGAGTCATTATGACCAGGTAGTTTGTCAGGTGATAGTATTAATAGTAATTTAGTACAGCAGGGGATAAGGGGATTAGGTAAGAAGGAAAGCGTGAATAAAAACATTGGTAGGAGAAAAAAGATGTAGAGGAAGCGTTTCCCCTTCATTGGCTTAAATTAACTTTTCTCAGCAATTAACAATTTATACCAGCTGTGGTAACTTGACTAACTTAGTTTGTAAATAAGACATGTTGACCTGACATGGTAAAGTATATCAGCCTATAACAGGCAAACAAGACAACACGATACATTGACACTAGCATGTAGTACATCATAACGACATTAAACATTAAACATTAAGTACCCCCTTAGAATGTGTCTACCTGTAGACGACCAACTTGGCTATTGTGGTTAGACAGTAGAGGTAGGCATTCTAAGCACTTAAGGTGTAAACTTTTGTTATTAAAAAATAAGGGTGTAAGTAAACATAACATAACAGTATAACTTTGGTGGATTGATATGGTAAGAGAAGTAGTTATAGTGATTCCCTATGGGCATTCCTTCTCTGCCTAAGAATAATGTCAGGTAAACTCAGGCATCTTCTCAGACATTTGACAAAGAACAAAAATTAGTGTGCATTAGCGAGTTCACAGTGTCTGTCATATAAAGGGAATACACAACCTTACTTTCACATGTTTCAGGTCTCGCATTGTGAAGACTCTTGTGGGTAGGTTATATGTACTTCATTTAGGCATGGAGTCCTTCACATTTTTTCTGGGTACTTTGGTCCACGTCGATCTTTGGGCCTTTGGTGGGCCATCTTGTGTGGTGTCCCGGGTCGTCGCTGCAGGAGGAGGAGGTACCGGGAAGTTGATATTGAGATTTTTGGATAGAGCATCTAAGTCTTCTGGACCTTTGTAAGCAATGGTGTTGCCGTCTTTATGCACCAGAAGGCTAAAAGGGAATCCCCATCGATATTTTATTTTATGTTCTTGCAGGAGGGTTGTGATAAAGCGTAGGTTTCGTCTCCTTTCGATGGTAGCTGGACTAAGGTCTTGATAGACCTGGATGGTATGGCCTTGAAAGGATATTGATCGTTGGCTACGGGGTTGTTTCCACACTGCTTCTTTTTGGTGAAAGTGAGTGAATTTCAGAATCACGTCCCTAGGCGGGCTCGGCGGCGTAGGTTTCGGTCTTAGGGCACGATGGGCCCTCTCTAGAGTTGCTTCAGAGGTCTCCAGTGCAGGTTCCATCTGTCTGAAAAATTGTAGTAGGTACGCAACTAAGGATTCCTGAGTAACATCCTCAGGTATGCCTTGGATGCGCAGATTGCTGCGGCGACTGCGATTATCAAGGTCTTCGACCTTTAGCTGTAGTGATTGGATAATGGAGTCGTGGCAGTTTAGGCATTGGATGTTGTCACTAACTTGAGACTCTAGGTATTCTTGTCCCTCCTCCAGGTATTCAAGTTTAGAGTTCATGCCAGACATATCTTTTCGTAGAGATGAGATCTCGTTCTTGATAAATGTTTTCAAATCAGCTATGTCGCTCTTGGAGGGTAGGGAAGCTATATTTTGTTGTATCTGTGAGAGTTGGTCATGTGGGAGAGGAGCAAGGCTTGTAGTAAGTTGTGATTCCATTTTGTTAGGATTGTCAGGATTTTCCAGCTGGTGAGGTGAATTTTTTTGCGTGGATTTGAAATAGGTGCAGACTGATGGTGATTTATTAGGTAGTGTTGCCTTATATGGTGCCTTATGTGGTCTAGTAGATCTCCTTGTTGCCATGTGCTAGTATTGTGGAGAACAATGAAGCCAATGACTTTGGCCAGATCAGAGTGCCCTGTGATGGAGCTAGGTGGTCGCTTGAGCTAAAGGTTCACTTCGTTTTGCACCACATAAAGGGAGAGTGCAACTTATTTGTAGAGTGTGTGCTGCAAGTGCTGCAGCTGAGCTGTCTCCTTGTTTCTTATCTGGGCTTATGTTTATTAACAGTATTAGCCACCACGTAACATTTGCTTGCTATAATGTGATATTGCCAGTGTAAAAAGGTGGGCAGTCCAAGATAGTGTCTTTGCATATGTATATCACTGTCCAGCTATATAGCAGCGTGGTCCTGTGTGACTGCTGGGGTGCTTTGATGCGACTGAGCGCGGCAGAGGAGAAGTGACCGCGGCGCTGCTTTTATCTCGCCTGTATTTGTGGTATGGAGCGTGAACTTACAGTTTTTCAGGGTAATCATATAATACTGTGTTCTCTACCTTGCCGCACTGTGTCTTTGTTGTTGCGTGGCTTAGTCGGTTCAGGTTGCGCTGTCAAGATGGCGCCTGTGTTAAGTTTGTTGGTCCCGGTTTTCAAAGGGATCTGCCGGCTCGGATTTGATTGTAGGTTCCAGTAAAGAAGTTATAGGTGTTCCGGTTCATTTGCTTGCTGCTTTCATGATTGCCAGAACAAAACTGTACCATTTATGTGCCAATTGAAGGGGAAAGGCAACGGAGCTCTTTTACAGTGCAGCCATGTTCCTGCACGGCTACGCCCGCCTCGTTTTTTGAAACTTTTATGTTGCGCAGAACTGTTAACTACAGCTCTTCAAGCGCTGCAAGGATTGCTGCGTAAAAGGCAAATGCGCGTAAGCGCAATTGCAATTTTTTCAAGACTTGTAATACCTGTGCATCGGAAAGTGATTGCGAAAAGACCACATTGCACACAGAAAACTCATAACGCGCTACTTGTAATCTTGCCCTTTATGAAATCTGCCCATGCGAGGCTCAATGTGATATTTCTCGCCATTCTGATAAATTTTAGGTTATTGGGTCCTTATTGTGAGAAATGTTTCAGGGTTAGTTGAAAATAACTATATATATATATATATATACACACACACACACACACACACACACATATATATATATATATATCTTATATACAGCATATATACATACAAGTAAATCTGTCTGATTCTCTTGACTTTTGTTGTGGCTATTGAATACCCATAGTCATGCTAAAAGCATCTAAGCATGTTAAACAGTGATCAATGCTGGTAAATGTTTGGTCAACCACATGTTGTTATTAGAACAATTGTGGCAATGTAAAAAAAAAACACATATATCACTAATAAATGTTCTGTGGCTGCCCAGATAGCATTTTAGGATGAACTGTTGTGTGTTATGGCTATAGATGCTTTATCTGCTCTTAAAGCAGCACAAATTAAGAAACTCTTAGAGACTGTAGAGATATATCATTTGAGATCATTTTATAATTGTATTTGTTTGGGATACCAACATAATCATTTTCAGGGTTTTATTGTGCAGAAGTAATTTGTTTCATTATCAATTTACAGAGCTAAATGTGTGAATTGACAGTAAATAGTAGAAGTTGATTTATTTCAGAATATTAATTAAAAACCTGTATATTGAATGGGTAGAAAACATACAGTTAGCTTGCAAGTGTTTTTAGCACTACATTATACAACATTGCTACAAACATTGTTGCAAACACTGCTCACAAAAAGGTCCTGTTGATCCAAAGCACTCTGTCCTGGCAAGATTATCTAAGATGCCTTGTAACTGCTAAAAGTCATTAAAAAACTTTAAAAAGACAATTTTTAGCTTGAAAGCTATTTATCTCGCTAAACATTGGTCTGCATGTGAGGGTACAACATACATGTTACAATATAATTCTAAAAAACAAAAACCCCAAAGATTTTTCCTGGCTTCTCTTCATACCGACAAGTTTGGATCATCAAGCTCAGAATACTAAAGACATATGCACGAACTGACCCTACCCAGGTTTACTCTAAAACAAAGGATACCAAGAGAATGGAGGCTATTTAAAAAGTTAATTGGATGTAATTGCACCCATTTGAACAATTAAATATTTATTTTGACTTTAGCATCCCTCTAAATGTGTGAGTACAATGTAATGTGACTCCTGGTCAATGCCATCTATAGTTTAGTGACCTGTCTAGACACCCCTGTTATAGGTTTCTAATTGAAAATCCCAATAGGAAATACTGTATATATTTTGACCCTTTAATTTTTTTATATTTACTTGTAATTAATAAAATATTTTTAATTTATAAAACTGACTATATTGTATTTACATGTATATATTTTGAAAAAGGCCAAGTATCTTATAGCAGGTGATATCTTTATAGGGGACATAGTGAATATAATTGCTACCTGTAATCAGCATCTTCTATCACCATTATTTATAATGATATATGTTGAATATTTTGCCAATCACAATGGTGAATACAATTTTATGAATAACAAAAAAGTTTAATTTATTTGACACTTTTTCAAGATGCAGTTGAAGATTTTTTTATAAATGTCCCTGTCCTATTAAAATTCCTGCATGTTGAATAATGTCCTATGTTAGAGAGTTTCCATAATCCAAAATAGTTCTTTTTTTGTTTTCCCATAAACCCTGTTTGATTTGCATAAGATGTTCATTTGAGGTTTTACCTTGTTCTGAACCAAATTCCAAACACATTCTAGACTCTAGTATTTAATATTTCTATACCTGACAGTGCCTTTCAGAACTGTGAGGCCTAAGCAGAGCGAGGAATCCTTGTTATAATAAATGGCTAGATTACGAGTTTTGCAGTAAGAGGGGTGCGGTGCTAACTTGCACGGTATTGTCACCGCTCACTTACCTACAGCGCTGGTATTAAAGGTTTTTACAAACCCGGCGTTAAAAGGCAAGAAGTGAGCATAGAGCAAAATTGAGCTCCATACCACACTCCAATACCAGCGCTGCTTAAGTCAGCGGTGAGCGGGTTGTACGTGCTCGTGCACGATTTCCCCATAGACATCAATGGGGAGAGCCGACTGAGAAGAAGTCTAACACCTGCAAAAAAGCAGCGTAAAGCTCCGTAACGCAGCCCCATTGATTCCTATGGGGAAACTACATTTATATTTACACCTAACACCCTAACATGAACCCCGAGTCTAAACACCCGTAACCTTACACTTATTAACCCCTAATCTTCCGCCTCCGACATCGCCGACACCTACATTATACTTATTAACCCCTAATCTGCCGCTCCGGGCATCGCCGCCACCTACATTACACTTATGAACCCCTAATCTGCTGCCCCCAACATCGCTGACACCTACATTATATTTATTAACCCCTAATCTGCTGCCCACAACATCGCTGACACCTACATAATGCTATTAACCCCTAATCTGCCGCCCCTAATGTCGCCGCTACTATAATAAATATATTAACACCTAAACCACCGTACTCCTGCCTCGCAAACACTAGTTAAATATTATTAACCCCTAACTGCTGTCCCTAACATCGCCGCCACCTACCTACATTTATTAACCCCTAATCTGCCGCCCCAACGTCTCTGCCACTATATTATATT